>NC_025995.2:96227050-96362893 GCF_000442705.2 Elaeis guineensis | reverse complement strand
AGAGTAGGTCAGTCTCAAAAGTTATGTTGAAGGAGTTCAGTGGCTTATAGAATCTTGATATGGTTGTGCTGTCAAGATTAGGTTAGATGGATGTAGTCTAAGAATGTCTTCACTGTGCCCTTTACAAGTTCTTCAGAGTGGATTTGTTCTGCAGGTGCGAAGCTGAAAGATGCATGGATATTTTAAAATCTGTCTTATGATCTGCCATGCTTAGTGTGCTGTGTGCTGATGTTGTAGGTTACTATTGAACTGCAACTGCTAGATTTGTGCAGTTTCCCTCTTTGTTTCTCCTCTGAGTTGTAGTTTTATTTCCTGATTTTATTATATTTTTCTGTTCTCTCCTGATTGCCTTTTCATTCTCTTAGTGAAATTTGTTAGGCTCCTTTCAGCCTTTTTTTTTTTCCTCTCAAAAGGAAGGCCATTGCTCATATCCTAATCATCTATGGATAAGCATGGTGACCTCAAGAACCGATCAGTCCTAGCTCAGTTAATGAATACCAACTCCAGAAAATCAAATCATTAAAGGTCTGTTGCTATCATGTTTTTTAGTATTTTTGTTACTCTACAAATTATTGAAATACCATATGGAGATGATGTTGAAGATAGCATTTCACAAAGCTTTTGGTATTCGTTGCTTTTATTTTCACTCCATTAAAGGCTATACAAATAACTTTAAAAACAAATAGTTTCATCCTACATGTTATATAGTCTAGTTTATTTTTATTCTTGGGTTTTTGAATAGGAAACAAAAGGAATACTATGTGAACCTATGCTTCTTATTGATCATAAGGTGTAATAAGGAAAAAAAAAAGAAGTTTCTATTGGACTTTTTTTTCCAGTCTCATAATGAATTACAAATTCATCCTGTGCCACAAGCATTTCACAACTCTCTCTAAAGCAAGGAAAGCACAAACATGCTTTCATTAAGACAAGGTATGCGGCTAACATAGGCACACTACATGCATGTATTGCAGTTTTTTTGCCTATAGCCTAAATAGGGGATAACGTGTCATCGCTTATGTTTCACAAAGTCTAGCATTCTCATTGTAATATAGATTCTGGCATAGTTTACTCAACATAGCATTGCCAGATGTTCTCCTTCTCAATCCACCATTCTTGAGAAACATGGAATACCGCTCCCGATCCCCAGAAACTCTTGGATACCTTGTTCTATTTTTGTCATTGAAGTCAACTCCATAGATCCATAGCGAGCGTATAACCAAATGCAAGGTTGAAACAGTATGGAAGACCACACGAAGTATCCTTGTATATTTGATTCCGTTTCCTGCATACAGATATTGCCTCAGATGAAAACACCCCCTGAATTGCTTCGAGTGCTGGTCAATTATGGCCCATATAAAAACATGGTCATCTACTTGCATATGCACCACGTGTAATCTCTATTTAGCAGTCTCTTCAAGTGCATCTTCCGGGGTAGAGATTCCCAACAAGAAACCAGCTCTTTGAGATATGGATTTATGGACGCAATGCTTTGAAAGTGTTTCAACCGCCCTTGCGCCAGGACGGAATTCTGGATTGGGAAGCAGAAGCTTGCTCTCAAACCACACATGATTACCTTATAGACAGAAGCAGGCCTTCTAAATACTGTTACAGAAGCTTGCTCTCAAATCATCATTATAAAAAAGTATATCTGCTGTATTGTTAACATTGTACTCCGGATATCCTGAATAGTGCATACAATTTAGGTGTTTTAGGGTAGTTTCCATAGCTATTAGGATATTGAAAACAAATACTGGGCTGTAGGGGAGTAAAAATGGGAGGAATTTTCCATACCATTTTTATAGATAATAATTGGAGGATTTCCATATTTCACTTTAACGTGTTCAAGCAATTTTGTCAGACCCCATGAAGCTGGTTTTTGGAGACGCGTGCTTTGTAGCTGAAATCCTGCATAAAATTTCAAAGCGTCAAAAGAGTCGGAACATGTTGTCCTGATTAGCCGTTGTGCTTGCTTAACAACCAGTTTATTGCACACTTTCCGAAAGTTCATGGCCCGCGCTGCATCAAAAGGACACAATTGCTGTCAGCACTATAATTATTTTAAGGAAAACAATGTCAAACTAAGAACTACTGTAATGCAGAAATTGAGGATCATATTGATGGAGGAGAAATATCTAATCACTCCAGGAGAATTCTTTGTGCACCATGGATTGTGTGGAAATTTTGACGTGAAATGCACCGCTTTATATAGTTGGTCTATGTAGCCGTCATATTTCAATACATATTTAATAGCTATAATTCTGTATTTTTGTTTAAAAAATTTATATGATGAAAATATTTTTATCCTTTGAAAAAAATTATGATATCTTGTAGCATATTATGACTTTCTGTATGCAAGACGTCCTACTATGGTCCAAAAAATTATGACATCATGTGCATATTATGATATCCTGTGTCAAATTATGACTTCTTGCATGAAGGATGCTTAGGATATCATAATATGGAATGTCATTTTGTCCAATCACTTTCCAATGCGCATTTAATTCATGTAGTTTTATTTTTTCATTTGAAAAATTTAAATGATAAAAATATAGTTATTTTTTAGAAAAAAATTATGATATTCTATGCATATTATGATATTCTGCGTTATATATGATATTTTATGGACAAAAATTATGACTTTCTGGACACAGGATGTTATAATATGAATATGGGATGTCATAATTTTTTCAAAAAATGAAAGCATCTTCGTCATTCAAAATTTAAACGAAAAAGTAAAGATGCAGGCATTAAATGCGCATTGAAAATCGATGATTACATAGATTAATCAGACAAAGCAGTGCGCTCCACATCAGATTTTCTACACCGTCTGTGGTGCACAAAGAATTTCCTATCACTCTAATGTCTTATAAGTTGGCCTGATTAGTACACCTCGCCTTGAACTTCCTTTCCTCTCAGACAGTAAAAGCCAGTGAAGCAACCGAGTTGGAGCCAAGAGAGCATGTTTATATCGTAAAAGATGTAAATTCTTACACATATTCATGTATGCATGACTGAGGTTTTAGTGCGGTTAAGTAGAAAATCAGTAAGGTAATATGCTGTCATTATATAGTATAAAGAATGATGTATGCAAACTTGATATTGCTCTTGAGGCTATAATGATATTTTGTACTGTAATAACCGTAAAAACTGGTTCTTTTATTAAAATATAATGTTTATATGGTCCTAAACTACTTACTTGATAATGTGACTATCATACCTTCTATCCAAGATCATGAGTTAGGGGTTATAGTAACCGCCACATCCTTTGAAAAACCCTCTTCATAAATATGCAAAGCATTTCAAACACGATATCAATGTATTATCACATAATAATTAATAAATTAAGTATAAAATTTAACTAACTAAAATCAATTTTAATCTCTCATTAAATTTCATATTATTAAAAAGATCATGCATTAATTAAACCTCAAATGCTGATAATAATTCTATAAAATATAATAATAAATCTATGTTTAAACTCGATTGATACTGTCGATTCTCATCTTTACACTCACTCCCAAGCAGTATCCATATCTATAATTAATAATCTGAATTTGAAAAGAAAGAAGAGGTAATGAGCTTAATAGTTTAGTAAGTAGAATATCTGAACTAGACATTTCAAATATTATTATAAGATATGATGTTCAAAAATAAATGCAATGGATAAATATAAGAATATATTTTATGTTAATTTGAGTAAATCAAATATTTATATGCATATAAATTATAAATCCAACTCAAATTAAGCAACATATAACTTAACAGCCTTAACTATGACCACACTTATATCCTGTGGCGAGGCTAGAACAAAATAATGAGTTCAATAAAGTGCCAATGCATAATCTTTTTAATAGGATCCAGAGAACTAATGCATAACCTCCATTTGTAGAGTCTAAAGAACTAATACAGAACTCTCATTGACAGAATCTAGAGAACTAATGCATAACCGCCATTGGTAGGGTCTAAAGAATACCAATACATAGCCCTCATTGGTAGGGCGCACTAAACATAGTCTGAAAGTTCAAATCTGATGCATAAATAAGAATACCTTTGCAAGATAACTTTAATCAACTTTAACTAACTCAAATCAACTTTAATCTCTCACTAAATTTCATATTATTCAAAAGATCTTACATTGATTAAACCTCAAATAATAACAATAATCTTACAAAATAATAATAAATTTATATTTAAACTCGGTTGATACTGTCGATTCTCATCTTTACACTCACTCCTAAGCAGTATCCACATCCATAATTAATAATTTGAATCTAAAAAGAAAGAAGACGTAATAAGCTTGATAATTTAATAAGTAATGAATATCTCAACTAGATTGTTGTCTAGAAAGAATAACTCAAGAGAAGGGTGAATTGAATTTTTTAAAATTTTTAACTAAATCAATAATCTAAATAATGATGTGTTTCAATTTAAGCTAACTTAAGTGATTATAGGGTTTATGTAATTATGTTGCAGTGGAATTGAAATAATAAAAGTAAGTAAGAATATAAAGCAAGAATTAAAAGTAAGGCAAGTATGAAAGTGTACAACTTAAACACAAAAATTTATAGTAGTTTGGTGTAATACCATAGCTACATCCACTCTCTAAGAGTCCCTTAGAAATTTCACTATAATTCTCTTGATTGCAGTACGTTTATTTTTCCCAGGCTCACAAATGAATCCAGTTGGTTTTTCGAGATCACCAACTAAATCTTACATGAATTATTTTCAGACTCATAATCAATTTAGTTGATTTTGTGGGCTCATCAACTAAAATCTATACTGATCCAATTTTGGGCTTGGATAGACCTGCACCTCAAGTTTCTTTCTTCCAAAAAATTTGTAAAGGAAATAAATTACAAAGATAAGAATTTTTAGCATAAAAACAAAAACAGAAATGAACTCTTTGAAGCTCGAAGTAGAAGCTGAAGGATTGCTCTTTGAGGCTTGACTTCTCTTCAAATGATATTTGAGAGGATGTGGAAGATATTAATGAGGATTGCTTTTGAAAGCTCTCAAAGATCAGTGCTCAACTTTTCTCTTTTTTTTTTTTAAGTATGTTCAATAAACCTCACTTATTTGAATATTATTCTCTTCAGTTCCTCTTAATCTTTCTTTCTAAATTAATTCTCTAGCTTTTAATAGGCTTGATATTGACTGAAAATGAGTTTTGGCCATTGGGGGCTTGGACTAGCTGTTGGAGTGAAAAACTACTCGTTAGAAATAATTCTACATACTTCTGATAATTCTATGGAACTAGCTGTTAGAACTCGAGTGGACTTGGATTGAGCTCGAGCTGACTCGAATGATCTTCGAGTCTGTCTCTCCAAAAAATATCCTTTTCTATCTTTTTCTGCAACTTCTGTTCAAATAATTCGAGTCAACTTGAGCTGCCGCTCAAATTTCTGCAAGTCCACTCAAATTTTCGTGAGTCTATTTGGATTTTCTATCTTTTTTTGGAGTCGACTCGGATGATACTCGAGTCGACTTGAGTTTATTCTAGCTGAAACTCTAGTGTGCCAAATCCTCTTTTCTTTTATTTTTCAGCTTAAGTCAATTTGGATGAAATTTGAGTCGACTCAAACGATTGCCAATTAAAAAATTCTGAATAAATTTTTGTATGAGTAGCTTTTTGACTTCATCTTTTGAGAGCTTTTTTCACCTTGATTTTTATGATCTTTTTCCATCATGAAGGCTTCCAAAAATTTCTTGTTTGAGGTTTATTTGAGCATTTAAAATTATTTTTTTTTTGACTTAATTTTTTTTAGGAGATTCATCTATGAATAATGTTTTTATTTTTAGCACTTAAAAAATTCTATATTTACTTATGAACATATGATTGGTAACATAATCACTCAAAATTTTGGAATCATCAAAATCAATTATAGGATCAATAATTTCTCTCTTTTTGATGGTGATAAAACTTTGAGTATATACGTAATAAAAATATAATGTGTTTCAATTGATTTACAAATATAGTCACGAAGTTACAAATATAGTTATGAAGTTAAAAAGTAAGAGCTTATAAATATCAACTTCATGATACTTAAATTATCTTAAATTCAAATATCAAAATTATATTCAACATACATTCATTTCATATGATGTTCTTAAGCAAATAAATGAGTATCTTAAACATAATGAATCAATTTAAACATATACTCAACTCAACATACTCTCTCCTTTTTTGATAGCATCAAAAAGTACAAAGAGAGGTTAAAAAATATCATCAAAATCAATTTAAGTTCAAATATTTTCACATTCAATTTTAAATTCAGATTTTTTTAGCTTGTGATACTATCTCTCCCTTCGGATAAGTACCTCCCTTTTTGAAATTTGATAGCAAATTTAGATTAAATTTCTTCTTGCTTTTGATCAATATATGTTAAAAAATATATATCTCCCCCATTTTGAATAAAGTTGATACATTAATTAAAATTTTAAATTCAAAGATAAAATTACTTTGAGCTTCAAGACTTTATGAATGATATAGCTTTTTAAAACAAAGATGTTTGAGTATAAAAGTCAAGTATAAGATATATTTCAAAATTCATCACTTTCTTTATATAATAAGTAACAATCAATAAAATTCAAAAATGATATTATGAATGTATCAAAGCAAATCTACAGTCCTAACATATAGTATTCGAGCAAAATTAGAACAACAATTTTTTTAAATATTTCTTTTGATACCAAAGAAAATGTATCAAAATCATTTCTTTCTTTTCTTAAGAGGTATCGATCAATTTGATGCATAAAGGTATTAATCTTTAAAATTTATCTCAAAGGCATAATGTCAAGCCTATGCAAATATATTTGAGACAAAGCGGTCTTTTCATTTTATCAAAAGATAAATAAATAGAGTACAAGACAATGATGGTCTATTTGATACCATTCTTGAAGTTTTTGATCAAAAAGGTTAATTGATTAAATTCATATAAATTATTTTGATAAATTATTTGAATTGATACCAATGGATTATGCCCAGCAAATCATAGAGAGATTTTCTATTTAAATTCAAATCTTTCTTTTCTTAAGAATATCACTCAATTAAGTTCAGAAAAGCTATGAAATCTTTCTAATTTGTCTGAAACATCATATTAAAAGAATAGCTATGCAAAATCAAATTTGAAATAAAGATATTTTTTTATTTTTGTCAAAGATAGATCAATGAAATATAAGATAAATAGTAAGTTGTCTAATACCAATTGAATAAAATTGAAGACTTCTTTAAATATTTCACTTTAAAAATAAATGACAGCTTTCTTGAAATATTTTACTTGATATCAATTTCAAAAGATTCAAAAAAAATATATTTTAAATTTTATTTTTGAAAATAATCAATTAGAACAAAGTATTTTTTTTTGAGATAAAAAATGATTTCTTGATATCAATTAATTATCAAAAACTGATGATACGATTAAATATATGAAGTACGAATAGTTGCTCACAATGAGTTAAATGATCAAAATCATAAGAATGCTTAAATAAATCCATAAGACAAACAATGTATAATTGTTTATCAATGATCTCTCTTTTAAGATTAATAATGATTTCTCTTATTAAGTTTAAAAATGATTATAATTTCTCCTATAATTTTAAATAGTGCTTTCTCCTCATATTTTACATAATAAACATCAAAAAAATTATTATTTTTTTAATTCTCCAATTTTTTCTTTCAAAGCATGCACATTCATTTTAAACAATAAGTAAATTAACTTTGCATTTTTCTCCCCTTTAGTTTTACAATCAAAGTATATATTCAAATAATCAACTAAACATAAGTAATAACATTAGACACATTGCATTTCATAAAAGATCAAATTTTCATTCATTATCAAAATAAGATTATAGAAGCGATCAATACATCAGTTTATTCAAAATGCATGAGGACTATATGTACTAAAAAAATGGATTGCTATGAATACTAAAGCTCTATAAAAGGATTCCTAGCGTCCTAAGAGAGTGGATCAGGGTAATCCTAGGATAAAGGTCCAGGTTGGCTAGATGAAGAGGATGGTCTAGTATCTTTAAATGATTGATCCTGAACATCAACCCTCACTGCAGTGATAGCCTGAATCATCTTCACAGTCTCCTCTTTGATCAAAAGTAATATCTCCATCAGTTCTCTTCTTACTTACTGTGCCTCTGAAGTGTACCTATGAAGCTCTACACAAATTGAAGTGATGACCCTCATGGAAACTCTCTCAACAAATACATCTCATCCAATCTATTAGATAGTGATAAGCTACTCTCTGGATAGCTAGTCTGTGAAGAAGTGATCTCTTATGCTGTCTTATTGGCTCCTCAGTTCTGATATCTACTACAATGGATTCTTGTGTAAGAGCCTCATCATCATCATCTGCTATATCATGAGTGCTCATACTGATATCCTTGATACCCTCGACACCCTCAATCATCTTAATCTAATATAAATCTCAATCTGATGTGTTGCTGCTCGAGATAATTAGAGATATTTTCATCAGTTTGTATATGTAGCATGTGTCCAATGCTATTAATGTTCATCTCAATCTGTACGTCTTTCACTTTAAAAACTAGACTTCTAACTCATCCTCTTAATTTTTGATCATTTATAATTCTTTCTTGCTTTATAAAATCAAAATCATTTTTTTTTCATGATCATTTCGAAGCTTGATCCCTTTTTTTTGCATGGGACAATTATTTGGAGAAGCCCTAAATTCTTGAATTTATGCATGTGACTTCTTCTTCCTTTAGGTGATTACTTCCAAGGTGCCATTGGAGAACGAGGACCAAAAGAATAAGATAGACATGAAGAGGAAGAGGAAGGTCCAATTTTGATGGGAGAGAGGTTTGAAAGAGATTTTGGCGTGAAAGAATTGAAAATGAAATAATAGAGCCTTAGAATATTTCAATTAAGAAATTTGTCCCAAACATGGGTCGACTCTTGCTAAATCAAGAGTCAGCTCCTGAAGAGGGATCAACTATAGTAAAATTAAGAGTTGGCTCCTCACAGAACTGTTTTTTCTCTTGAAATTATGAGTCGACTCTCTAAGTTCAAAAGTCAACTCCTCAAAATAAAAAATAGTTCAAGGATTCAAGAGATATTAGCTTGAAAAGAATAGGACCAATGGTGAATAAAAATTAATGATAAAAATGATGTTTAAATCAGAATAAGTGAATCAATTTGGAGGATCAAGAATTAATCAATTGGAGGTTTAATTATCAATCAAATTAGATGAGATCAAGTCAAGGGGAATTTAGACAAAGGCTCTAAGAATGAGGTTCACTAGGAGATTACCAAGTCCTTAAGGATCAAACTAAGATGCAATCATATAAAACAACTATATCAAGCATAAGACCTTTTATGAATAATTGTCTTATCTTGAAGTTCTTAGGTCATGCAATTTTTTAGATATTTCAATAATTAGATAGCTTATGAGAATGTCAAAGTTTACTGTGTAAGATTTTCACACACATAATTTCATATGATTTGCATGCAAGTATTTTCTTATGCAGCCAAGTTTATTTTAATTTAGATCTCTCAAATTATAGCATAATATGAGAGTTTAAGGGAGCATGTTGAATTTAGAGTAAAAACTTATGCTTATAACAATTAAAATGATACATAGGAGAGAGCATATTAATTTTGAAATCAAATCATTCAAGTCATAGAGTGTTATAGCCCAAAACCCATTTCAGCCCACAAAAGCCCAAAACGAAAAAAAAAAAAAATAGAGTTAAATCGGGAAGAAGACTCCCGGTAGGAGTCTTCTTCTCCGGCGAGACCCAGGCACTTTAGGAGTCCTAGGATCCCTCGAAATCCTAGGACCCTCTATAAGAAGGTCTCCCCTCTCTTTGGAATCAATCCATCGGCCTCTTCTCCCTCTCTTTCTCTCCGATTTTTCCGAAGAAGAGCCGCGGGCACAGTTGGGTTTCTCGTCATGTTTTCTCTCCGACGAAGTCACCGGAGGTCAAGGTAAGCTTCCCTCCTTTTCCTCCCTTCCTTCCTTTTCCCCCGTGTGTTTGTGCGCGGTGGCCGGCGACGAGCATCGTCGATTTTTGGTCGGGAAAAGACTCTATTTTTGGGCCCCTTTTTCGTGAATTTTCGGCACCGGCGATCAAAATTGACCGCCAGCCATGTTTCCTCCGTGACCGGAGGAGTGGCCCTATCGGCCGCCGGCCTCCACCGTGGCGGCCGCGGCCCGAATGGCCGATCAAGGCCTGAGGACCAAGAGTCCTCTGTTCTGACGCAGGAAGAAGAAGAAGAAGAAGAAAAGAAAAAGAAGAAAAAGAAGAAAAAGAAGAAAAAAGAAAAGAAAAAGAAGAAAAAGAAGAAAAAAAAGAAGAAAAGGAAAAGAAAAAGAAAAAAAAAAGAAGGGGCGGAGAGAGAGAAACTCTCTCTCTCTCTAGATTTTAGGATTTATGGAATTAATTAAAAAAAAAAATTAGCAATAAAAATAAAAATAAAATTAGGATGTCCATGGATTAATTCGAAAAATCGGGATGCTGTCGACGAATTGATCCTAGTGGGGATATTAGATTTTAATAATTTAGTTATTTTTAATTTGATAAAATTTTGATTTAAAATATGATATTTGACGTATCAGGTTCTGAGAAGGATTTTTGAGATCCCTAGAATTTCTAGTTTGGACTTTCTTTTGAGGTAAGTAGTGTTTACTTTTACTGAATTTATCTGGTAAATTATGAATTAAATAAATTTATGCATGCTTGTGATTGAAATTATTTATTGAAATAATTATTGAAATTATTTATGATGAAAGTTAATTATAGAAAATTATTTATTGAATGATGTTATTTGCTGAGCAATTATTATGATGATATATGATCGTAAAGAATGTTATAATTGATTTGACTCGAATATCAATTAATTTTATTATTCTTGAAAATAATATATGAATTGGAAGACAATATGAAATTGACAACCTGACTGTGTTGAGGACCCCGCCAATAGGGGCATATACGTTGGCAATTGACTGTCCTGAGGATTTATGTCGCCAGTGAGACCAGCGACATGTCGCCAGATAGACCAGCGATAAAACCGTCAGTTAGACCAGCGGTTCCAAAGGACTTGGCTGCCAGATGATTCGCAGCCCACCGCAAGTAGATACGCGGTATTATGACCCTGCCACAGGGATAATGTGGTCATAGTCATGGTTGGTAAGAAGAATTTAAGAAATTGATGAATTTAAGAAGAAAAGCATAATTAGAAATTATGATGAATTGACTTTTATATATGATTGACAGTATGAATATGATTTCATGAAATTACATATTGATTTGTTATGCATAGTATTATTTGCCTGATTATTCAGTTAAAGGTATACACTGCTTACTGGGCTATTTAGCTCATGATAAATTTTATGTTTTTCTTACAGATCCAGAAAATTAGCATGATGCGGGATTTCGGTTGGGAGAGCGATTAGAGATGGAGTTAACTCATTGATTTAGGATTTTCTCAGAATTGATTCAAGACCTTTAGTTTTGTTTTTAGTATTGACTTTGTCAGACAGTTACTTTCTTTTGAACACTTAGTTTTGATTTGTTATTTGAACCAAGGTTTGATTATTGAATGAAGAAAAATTTATTTAACTGTTTGTGAAGATATCATGATGAGATGCCTTGCATGCTTATGGGAAAAGTATTCTATAAGTATGCAGCGGTTGCCATGATCCTTGATTCAAATCTCGGGTCGGGGGCGTGACAATTAATATGGTATCAGAGCATAAGTAGATAGATAGAGACATGTAGAATAAAGTGAGCGAGTGATGGGTAGGCATTAGGAAATTGAAAGATTAGTTATGATGATTATGATTTGACCTGTCACAAGTTATAACCTTATTAAGGATAAGTTTTATCTCAAATCTAACATAGGTCAATATGCCTCCACGACGAGCGAGGAATACTCAAGGAGCGGTAGGAGGGACATCAAATCTACTTGGCGATAATACTCCCCAATTAAACAGCGGTACAACTCAGCAGGAGGGAATCCATGATCCTACCGAAAATACTCCGACAGCACAGGAGCCGAACATGACTCAACTAATGCAAACTCTGATCGGAGTAGTTCAAACACAGCAACAGTTACTTCAACAACAACATGCACAGCCACGTCAGCAATTTCTACCGATACCTGGACATGGAGAACATCCGATGCAGAGAAACAATATCGTCGAATTTAAGAAGCTAGCTCCTCCAGCCTTCAAAGGGACCATCGAGCCACTAGAAGCAGATAACTGAATTATGGAAATGGAGAAGGCCTTCGCCGTGCAAGAATGTCACGATGAAGAAAAGATCCGCTATGCAGCATATCTGTTACAAGGCGAGGCATACAATTGGTGGCGTATACTGAAACAAAAATATGAGCACGATGGGATACCACTCACTTGGGAGAGATTTCGAGATGAATTCTTTGACAAGTATTTCCCTCGAAGTGTCAGAATACAGAAAGAACAGGAGTTCATTCATCTGAGACAGGGTAACAGATCCGTTGCAGAATATGAAGCCAAATTCACGGAGTTAGCCAAATTTGTTCCGAGACTAGTTGAGATGGAGCAAGACAGAGTACACAAATTTGAAATGGGACTGAAGACAAAAATCAGGAGACAGGTTGTACCCTATGAGCTAACTACCTATACCTCAGTTGTGAACAAAGCTCTAATAATTGAGAGAGAAGCTAATGAAGCTCATGCGGAGCGTGAACGGAATCAGAAGAAGAGAAATAGGTTTAGTGGAACTCAAGGACGAAACTAGAACAATAAGGTTCCAGCAAAGAAGCCAGCAACTGATAAGAATCGTGAGAATGAGGCAGCTAGATGTTCGAGATGCGACCGAAGAGAGCATGAGACTTCTAATTGCCCATGGAATACTGGTTCGTATTTTAGATGTGGCCAGAAAGGACACAAGATTGCAGATTGCCCGCAGATGGACGAAAATAGATCAACACAAGCAAAGGACGGAGATCAAAGGCCGAAAACTCAAGGAAGAATCTATGCTCTCACACAACAGGATGCTCAGGCCTCCAATGCTGTGGTGACAGGTACCATTCCTGTATCTGATATTCATGCTTCAGTTTTGTTTGATTCTGGTGCTACACACTCCTTTATATCCACTACTTTTATTAGACAGCATGATATAGGTTGTGAACCCATGAAAACCAAATTATATGTTGAGACACCAGTTGGTGGTATTTTGAGTACCGAAAGTGTGTGCAAGTCATGTAGTATCAAGATAGGAGAAAGAGAATTACCGACAGATTTGGTGGTCCTGGATATGCATGATTTCGATGTCATTCTAGGAATGGATTGGCTGGCTACTTATCATGCCTCTGTGGATTATCATGGAAAGAGAGTGAACTTTCACATACCGGGAGAATTAACTTTTAATTTTGATGGAAGTACAGGAACCACCCCTCCACGTATTATTTCACTTGAACAAGCTAGACAGATAATAAGAAAGGAATGTAGAGGTTACCTAGTATCAATAAAGAATAAAGAACATGATGAATTGAAGTTACAGGATATTCCTATCGTAAATGAATTTTCGGATGTATTCATTGATGATTTAGTCGGACTACCCCCAGATAGAGAACTTGAATTTACTATTGAGTTGGCACACAATACGGTCCGATTTCTAAAGCTCCTTACAGAATGGCCCCTATGGAGTTAAAGGAGTTAAAAGATCAATTACAGGATTTATTGGATAAAGGTTTTATAAGGCCCAGTGTATCTCCTTGGGAGCTCCAGTCTTATTTGTGAAGAAGAAAGATGGTAGTATGAGACTTTGTATCGACTATAGAGAGTTGAATAAAAATACTATCAGAAATAAGTATCCTCTACCTCGAATTGATGATTTGTTTGATCAGCTGCAAGGTGCATAAGTCTTTTCTAAAATTGATCTTCGTTCAGGGTATCATCAGTTAAAAATCAAAATAGAGGACATACCAAAGACGGCATTTAGAACTCGTTATGGATATTATAAATTTTTAGTGACGCCTTTTGGGTTAACCAATGCTCCAGCAGCCTTTATGGATTTAATGAACAGAATATTCAGATCTTATCTTGATAAATTTGTTGTCGTATTTATTGACGATATCTTGATATATTCAAGAAGTAAATTGGAGCATGAAGAATATTTACGGTATGTACTACAAATATTGAGGAAAGAAAAACTTTATGCCAAATTTAAGAAGTGTGAATTTTGGTTGAACAAAATAGCCTTTTTAGGACACATCGTATCTAAAGATGAAATTTCTGTGGATCCAGCAAAAGTGGAAGCTGTGATGCAGTGGAACAGACCTACAAATATTTCTGAGATTCGAAGTTTTCTGGGAATGGCAGGATATTACAGACGATTTGTAGAAGGATTTTCTCGCATAGCTGCACCTTTGACTCGTCTTACTCAAAAAGGGGTTAAATTCGAGTGGACTGAAGATTGTGAACAGAGTTTCCAAGAATTAAAACAATGATTAGTGTCATCCCCTATCCTTACTATACCAACAGGAGATGAAGGTTTCATAATATATAGTGATGCATCTAAAAAGGGACTCGGCTGTGTATTGATGCAACATGGTAAGGTAGTAGCCTATGCCTCAAGACAATTGAAACCATATGAACAAAATTATCCGACACATGATTTGGAATTAGCTGCAGTGATTTTTGCCCTAAAAATTTGGAGACATCACTTATACGGTGCGCAGTGTGAAGTGTTTACAGATCATAAGAGTTTGAAGTATATTTTTACATAGAAAGAATTAAACATGAGACAGAGAAGGTGGTTAGAACTATTAAAGGATTATGATTTAACAATCCATTATCATCCGGGAAAAGCTAATGTTGTTGCTGATGCCCTTAGTAGGAAATCTGTAGGAAATTTAGCGGTTTTAATCACACACCAAAGTCAATTATTAAAGGATATAAGAAAATTAGAATTAGACATCCGAATATATGACTCAACAGTACGGTTAGCCAACACTCATTGAAAGAATTTCAGTTGCCCAGAATGATGATCCACAACTAATAAAAATAAGAAATTCAGTGGAAGCTGGTGTTCAATCTGAATTCAAGATACATGAAGATGGTTCGTTAAGGTTCGAAAACAAAATTTGCGTACTCAATGATTCAGCACTCAAGCATGAAATACTTCAGGAGGCACATCAGATCGGTTATACAGTTCATCCGGGAGGTACTAAGATGTATAGAGACTTAAAAGAAATGTACTGGTGGAATAATATGAAGAGAGAGATCGCTCAATTCGTGGCTCAATGTTTGGTGTGTCAACAAGTTAAAGCTGAACATCAGAGACCGGTAGGACTACTTCAACCTCTTGATATTCTAGTTTGGAAGTGGGAACATATCACTATGGATTTTGTAACTGGACTACCAAAGACTCCCTGTAAAAATGATGCAGCTTGGGTGATTGTGGACCGATTGACAAAGTCTGCACACTTTCTTCCAATTAGAGTTGGATTTACCTTGCAAAGACTAGCAAAGTTATATATGAAAGAAATTATAAGATTACATGGAATTCCAGTGACCATCGTATCGGATCGAGACACCAGATTTGTATCACAGTTCTGGAAGAGCTTACACAAGGCATTAGGAACAAAATTGAACTTCAGTACAGCCTTTCATCCACAGACTGATGGTCAGTCCGAGAGAACTATTCAGATCTTAGAAGATATGTTGAGAACCTGTATTTTGGATATGAAAAGTTCATGGGATGAGCATCTACCTTTGATTGAGTTTGCTTACAATAATAGTTATCAGACTAGCATTGGAATGGCACCTTACGAAGCTTTATATGGTAGAAGATGTCGATCACCGATTCACTGGGATGATGTCGGTGAGCGAAGAATATTGGGTCCCGAACTTGTTCAACAAGCAGTCGAGAAGATTCAATTAATTAAAGAACGACTACGGACAGTACAAAGCAGACAGAAAAGTTATGCAGATAACAGGAGACGAAAATTAGAATTTCAAGTCGGAGACCATGTGTTTCTCAAAGTATCTCCTTCAAAAAGAATCTCAAGATTTGGCATTCGTGACAAATTGAATCCTAGATATGTGGGTCCGTTTGAGATTTTGGAAAGAATTGGTGAGGTGGCTTATCGACTTGCCTTACCCCCTTCACTTGTAGGAGTACATAATGTTTTTCATGTTTCTATGTTAAAGAAATATTTACCAGATCCAAGTCACATCGTGGAACTGGAACCAGTACAAGCCAGGAAGGATCTAACATATGAAGAATACCCGATACGGATCGTAGACCGTAAAGAACAGGTGCTGAGACGTCGCAACATTTCTTATGTCAAGGTACAGTGGAGTCGACATTCAGAAAGAGAAGCTACTTGGGAGCTAGAGGAAGAAATGAAGCAAAAATATCCCCAGCTCTTCGAGACTACAGGTATGAAAAATTTCGAGGACGAAATTTCTTTTTAGGGGTGAAGAATGTTATAGCCCAAAACCCATTTCAGCCCACAAAAGCCCAAAATGAAAAAAAAAAAATAGAGTTAAACCGGGAAGAAGACTCCTGGTAGGAGTCTTCTTCTCCGACGAGACCCAGGCACTTTAGGAGTCCTAGGATCCCTCGAAATCCTAGGACCCTCTATAAGAAGGTCTCCCCTCTCTTTGGAATCAATCCATCGGCCTCTTCTCCCTCTCTTTCTCTCCGATTTTCCCGAAGAAGAGCTGCGGGCACAGTTGGGTTTCTCGCCGTGTTTTCTCTTCGACGAAGTCACCGGAGGTGAAGGTAAGCTTCCCTCCTTTTCCTCCCTTCCTTCCTCTTTCCCTCGTGCATTTGTGCGCGGTGGCCGGCGACGAGCGTCGCCGATTTTTGGTCGGGAAAAGACTCTGTTTTTGGGGCTCCTTTTTCGTGAATTTTCGGCGCCGACGATCAAAATTGACCGTCGGCCATGTTTCCTCCGTGACCGGAGGAGTGGCCCTGTCGGCCGTCGGCCTCCGCCGTGGCGGCCGTGGCCCGAACGGCCGATCAAGGCCTGAGGACCAAGAGTCCTCTGTTCCGGCGCGGGAAGAAGAAGAAGAAGAAGAAAAGAAAAAGAAGAAAAAAGAAGAAAAGAAGAAAAAAAGAAAAGAAAAAGAAGAAAAAGAAAGAAAAAAAAAGAAGAAAAGGAAAAGAAAAAGAAAAAGAAAAAGAAAAAAAGAAGGGGCGGAGAGAGAGAAACTCTCTCTCTCTCTAGATTTTAGGATTTATGGAATTAATTAAAAAAAAATTAGCAATAAAAATAAAAATAAAATTAGGATGTCCATGGATTAATTCAAAAAATCGGGATGCTGTCGATGAATTGATCCTAGTGGGGATATTAGATTTTAATAATTTAGTTATTTTTAATTCGATGAAATTTTGATTTAAAATATGATATTTGACGTATCAGGTTCTGAGAAGAATTTTCGAGGTCCCTAGAATTTCTAGTTTGGACTTTTTTTTGAGGTAAGTAGTGTTTACTTTTACTGAATTTATCTGGTAAATTATGAATTAAATAAATTTATGCATGCTTGTGATTAAAATTATTTATTGAAATAATTATTGGAATTATTTATGATGAAAGTTAATTATAGAAAATTATTTATTGAATGATGTTATTTGCTGAGCAATTATTATAATGATATATGATCGCAAAGAATGTTATAATTGATTTGACTCGAATATCAATTAATTTTATTATTCTTGAAAATAATATATGAATTAGAAGACAATATGAAATTGACAACCTGACTGTGTTGAGGACCCCGCCAATGGGGGCATATACGTTGACAATTGATTGTCCTGAGGATTTATGTCGCCAGTGAGACCAGCGACATGTCGCCAGATAGACCAGCGACAAAATCGCCAGTTAGACCAGCGGTTCCAAAGGACTTGGCTGCCAGATGATTCGCAGCCCACCGCAAGCAGATACGCGGTATTATGACCCTGCCACAGGGATAATGTGGTCATAGTCATGGTTGGTAAGAAGAATTTAAGAAATTGATGAATTTAAGAAGAAAAGCATAATTAGAAATTATGATGAATTGACTTTTATATATGATTGACAGTATGAATATGATTTCATGAAATTACATATTGATTTGTTATGCATAGTATTATTTGCCTGATTATTCAGTTAAAGGTATACACTGCTTACTGGGCTATTTAGCTCATGATAAGTTTTATGTTTTTCTTACAGATCCAGAAAATTAGCATGATGCGGGATTTCGGTTGGGAGAGCGATTAGAGATGGAGTTAACTCATTGATTTAGGATTTTTTCAGAATTGATTCAAGACCTTTAGTTTTGTTTTTAGTATTGACTTTGTTAGACAGTTACTTTCTTTTGAACACTTAGTTTTGATTTGTTATTTGAACCAAGGTTTGATTATTGAATGAAAAAAAAATTATTTAACTGTTTGTGAAGATATCATGATGAGATGCCTTGCATGCTTATGAAAAAAGTATTCTATAAGTATGCGGCGGTTGCCATGACCCTCGATTCACAATCTCGGATCAGGGGCGTGACATAGAGTAAGATCATTGTAAATATTGAAGTCAACAAAATCAATCAATAATGTTAATTTTTAGTAATACATAAAAAATATTTAAAGCAAGGAATCACAATAAGCATACATGCATAAATGTCAATGGATCATCAAAATCAATCAATTCAATAAAATAATTTTAGCAAACATTAATGGTGTGATGTCAAAATAAGTTTAGCTTTTGTCAAGTATCATCACCCATCCATTTTGAGTCTTAAACATCCATTCTTTAAGCATTTGCTCCTTTTATGCCATTGGATGCTTAGCATACCTACAAAATTATTTTCTAAGTTTTGGTACCTAGTCTTCTTGGGTCTATTGGAGTTAGAACATATGTTTTTTTTTCAGAATCCAAATTTATTTTACTAAAGTATGATCAATTCTTTTAATATTACATTTAAAAATTTTATGATCTACTTTGTTGCATTTAAAATATGTGATAGAATGATTTTTAAATGAAGCTTTACTAAATATGTTCTTGATAAATTCTATTTTTTGGAAGGATTGAACCCAATGCCAGCTTTATCAAAATTAGCTTTTTGATTATCTAAAATCAATTGAAACTTTTGTGAATCATTTGTAAATTTTTCAAATATAGGCTTCAATCTACAATCTCTTTTCTAA
Organism: Elaeis guineensis; assembly: GCF_000442705.2. Lineage (NCBI taxonomy): Eukaryota > Viridiplantae > Streptophyta > Magnoliopsida > Arecales > Arecaceae > Elaeis > Elaeis guineensis. The sequence continues at coordinate 96,343,741 of NC_025995.2, read as the reverse complement.
GATTATCATTTTCTTGTATAAGAGATTTTTCAGATTTCAAAAGAATTTTTTTTTCTTCAACTAATACTTTTTTTTTCTTCAAAAGTTCTTCTTTTTCCATTAAAATTTTATTCTTTTCTTTAGCTAAAGATATATTTGAACTTTTAAGTTTCTTATTTTTTAGTTCAATCTTTTTATATTCATCCATTAACTCATCAAAGGCTTCATCAAATGTAAAATTGAAAGAATGTTTAATATTTACCTCATTATTGCAAATCATGAGGCAAGGATTTGTAATATTTTTTTCTCTTCCATATTTTTCTCTTCTTTGCCTTGGTCCCCCTTAATCAAAGTTTTTTGTTCTTTGTTTCTTCTTCTTCTTTTCATCCTCATGAGCTATGAGGCATAAGTTGGGGTGAGCTTCCTTATCTTCTTGTTGATTAGCTCTCTCACAAGTTATTTCTAATTTCTTCCATACTTATTTTGCCGAAATGCAAGAGAAAATTAAGTTAAATTCATTTAAATTCAATGAATAATAAAGTATATTCATGGCCTTAGCATTCAAATAGATCATTTCTTTATTATCAATAAATGTATTGAGTGCATGTGGGCCATTGACTATAATTTTTCATAAATTATAATCATGTGCTTGCATAAAAATTTTCATCTTAGCTTTCCAATCGATGTAATTTGATCTATTAAATAGTGGGGGTCTATCTATAGAATGGCCTTCATTAAAAAAGAATTTCATTTGGGTTGCCATGATTTTTGGATCTAGACTATTAGGTCAACAACAAATAACAGAGCACTTGCTCCGATACCACTTGTTGCCTAGAAAGATAGTAATCCAAGAGGAGAGTGAATTGGATTCTTTAAAAATTTTAACTAAATCAATAATTTAAATAATGATGTGCTCCAATTTAAGCTATCTTAAGTGATTATAGGATGTATGCAATTATGTTGCAGCGAAATTGAAATAATAAAAGCAAGTAAGAATATAAAGTAAGAATTAAAAGCAAGACAAGTATGAAAGGGCAAAACTCAAATATATAAAAATTTATAATGGTTCGGTGTAATTCCGCACCTACATCCACTTTCTAAGAGCCTTTTAGAAATTTCACTATAATCCTCTTGATTACAGTGTGTTTGTTTTATCCGAACTTACAAACAAACTCAATTAATTTTTTAGGATCACCAATCAAAACTTTACACTGATTGTTTTTCGGGCTCATAATCAATTCAATTGATTTTATGGGCTCACAAACTAAAACCTACATTTATCTAATTTCGAACTTAGACGGGCCTAAACCTCAAGGTTTTCCTCCAAAGAAACTTGTAAAAAAAATAAATTACAAAGATAAAAATTTTTAGCATAAAAATAAAAATAGAAATGAACTCTTTGAAACTCGAAGTAGAAATCGAAGGATTGCTCTTTGAGACTTGACTTCTCATCAAATGATGTTTGAGAGGACGTGGAAGATGTTGGTAAGGATTTCTCTTGAAAGCTTTCAAAGATCAGTGCTCAATGTTCTTCTCTTTTTTTTTTCAAAGATATTTAATGAACCTCACTTATTTGAATATTTTTCTCTTCAATCTATCTTAATCTTCCTTTTTAAATTGATTCTCTAACTTTTAATAGGATTGATATTTGCTGGATAATGAGTTTTGATCGTTAGGAGGCTTGGACTAGCCCTTGGAGTAAAAAACTAATTGTTAGAAATAATTTTGCATACTTCTGAAAATTCTGCAGACCTAGCCATTGTAACTTAAGTTGACTCGAATAACCTTCGAGTCTACCTTCCCAAAACACTCCTCCCTATCTTTTTCTGCAACTTCTACTCGAATAATTCAAGTCGACTCAAACTACCATTTGAATTTCTGCAAGTCTACTTGAATTTCTGTGAGTCTACTCAGATTTTTTATCCTTTTTCCTTTGAGTCAACTTGAATGACACTCAAGTCAAATCGAGTGCATGTCGGCTGAAATTTTAGTATGCCAAAACCCTCTTTTCTTTTATTTTTCAGCTTGAGTTGACTTAGATAAAATTTGAGTCGATTCGAATGACAGCTAATTGAAAAATTCTGAATAAATTTCTATATAAGTGACTTTTTGACTTTATCTTTTGAGGACTTCTTCCATCTTGATTTTTATGGTTTTTCCCATCATGAAGGCTTCCAAAAACTTTTTGTTTGAAGTTTACTTGAGCATTTAAAATCATTCTTTTCTTTGACTTAACTTTTTTTAAGAAGATTTCTTTTATGGATAATTTCTTCATTTTCAGCACTTGAAAAATTCTATATTTACTCATGAACACATGATTAGTAACATAATCACTCAAAATTTTAGAATCATCAAAATTAATTATAGAGTCAATATATACATTTCAGATAAGATATGATGTTAAAAAATAAATACGATAGATAAATATAAGAACATATTTCATGCTAATTTAAGTAAATCAAATATTTTTAAATATTTATATGCATACATAATTATAAATCTGACTCGAATTAAGTAATATATAACTTAACAATATTAACTATGACTACACTTATATCCTATGGTGGGGCTAGAATGGAAGCAATGGGCTCAATCAAAATGTGAATGCATAATCTATATTAACAGGATCCAGAAAACTAATGCATAACCTCCATTGACAGAGTCAAAAAAAACCAATGCACAACTCCCATTGATATGATTTAGAGAACTAATGCATAATCTCCATTGACAAGATCTAAAGAATATCAATATATAACCCTCATTAGTAGGGCACACTAAACATAGTTAGGTTGAGAGTTCAAATCCAATGCATATACAAGAATACCTTTGCAAGGTAACATATATGTCATAATTTTGGCCAACATATTCCATAATAAATAAATAAATTATATTTTAAAAAAAATTAATATTTGTAAATCACTTTCTATTGAAATATAATTTCATAAATCATACATAAATTAAAGATCCAAATAAATTCAAAAGTTTTGTTTCCAATCTTCAATAAACAGATCATACTGCAGAATTCACTGTTGGATATCATTTTATCAAGATGATCACATCCTTATAAAGAATTAAGTTCAATAATTCAGAAGGGTATGAATAACCATGAAAATATAGCATTGACAGATATTCGCATCCAACAGTTTGGGTCAGTATAATTATCATAACTTCATTGACCAAGATTATGCTAGGAGATAGTTGGTTCAACATAGATCAACTATGATCAAATTAGTAGTGTTTGACAAGAACCAAAGTGGAGACCAATATATAGTTCAACGATCAAAAGTCAACTCAATCAAGTAACTTCATCTAATTAAAGGTAGCTAAGATACAAGAACTTAATAGAGATCAACAATGATCAGATCCTGCGATGCTCAACACAGACTCAGATATTATGGATATGCTGTTCGACCTATAGGATGGTTCAAAATCTATCTATCACATCAACTCGGATTCAAAGTAACATGGCTCAATACCTTTCAATAAATTCACAAATCAAGTAGAGAGAATGATGGAGAAGTAGATAAAGGAATTAAGAGAGTGGAACAAAGCTGACCAAGCGATACTAGTCGGCATCCCCATCAATCCAATCAAGGTTTTAGTCAAATCATTAATGAACTAATGTATAGATGGTTCGATATAAATCATTGACAATCAAATCTAGGGATACCTAGTTTGGCCAAGATGGGTGCAGATACGTTGCCCGACAATCATGAATTAGAACTCTCTTCACCAGAGTTAGATCAGAATCATTGAATGAAAATCCTTTACTAGATCAATCATAGAGAGAGAAACATAAAGAGAGAGAGAAATGGTCTAGATAGAGAAATCATAGAGAGAAAGTAGAGAGAGAAATAATTCCAGAGAGAGAAGGAGAGGGGGGAGAGAAGAGAACTCTCTCTTCTTCCCCCATTTTTTCCTTTTCTTCTTTTTTCTTTTCTTTTTCTTTCTTCCTTCTTTTCTTCTTCCTTTTCTTTTCTTTTCCTCGATTTCTTCACAAAATAAGGCACTTTGGGTCACCGTTCTTTCCCGAAATAAGTGGGGGCATCAATCAAAGATGGTCGTGGTTGGAGATGTGAGCCACCAGCCATGGCGGCACTATCAGATTTCCTCACTTGGCAAATCAGCAATGGTGAACAGTTGGAAAAATCAAAGAGAAGATGCGAAGAATAGGGGAAAATTGGAGGCTCGATTTTTCAAAAAAAATTTGATGATAGCCGACCAAGATTCTTGACCCACAATCATAAAGGAGATGAATAAAAATAATATGAAAGATTGAGGGAACCTTACCTTTGTCTCTGACAGTGCTTGAACCATTGTGATGGTAAAAGTCATCGAACGAAAATCTGGCAATCACCGACATTTTTCCCATCTAATGTAAGATTATTGGTAAGGGATCAGAGGGAGGGGGATTAGGCTCTTAAATTGAGCCAGAGGGGTGCTAGAGTCTGACCCAAATTCAAACTTCATTCAATGAATTCAGAGAGAAGACTCCCATTGAGAGTCTTCTTTCTTTCCCCTTTTTTGGTGCTTTAAAATCGTGCAACTTCTTTTTGTGAGCTAGATTGGGATATCATATTCTCATTCCCTGAAAAGAAATTTTATCCTTAAAATTTTTGTTATCCATGCTTTCAAAAGTTGAAAATTTATAGTTCTAATTTCATCCTCAAACTTTTTGATATTTTAATTCTCAATGTAATTTCATGATTAAATCATCTCACAAGGAAAAGGTCAATAACACAATAGTTGATCTAAATAAAAAATCATTCTCTAATAATCAAAATCAATATCTTAATTCTAAAAAGGAATATAAGATTTTTTGCCAAAATATCAACTATTAATGATTTAAGTGATCTATCATAAGATCATAAACAAACTCTAATATGCTCTCAGTAAACAAACATTCGAACAAAAGGTCAATACACAATCTTACATTATTTCCAACAAATAGAGATGCATAAGCTTCAATTTTAGAAGAAGAGAAATTCACCTATATATATTTCAACTCCAAGATCAAAATTGATGGTTCACTAACTAAGATTCAAAATGCTAAAAAAATTTTCTTAGCATGGTAGATAGGAGAGCTGCTTGTGAAAAATCATACAATGACATTCAAAATAATCTAGAATCTAAAATATTATCCTTTCTATTATCAATAAATTTTTCTATAGAGAAAATCAAATCAAATCAAATAATCTATTATAATCTTTTTAATTCAAAAAGTTGATATTGCTGATTAGTTTAAAATCATCCAAACCATCATACTTTCATTGCGCACTTTGATTTAACCCATTAAAATTCTCTAGATGCAATAAATAAGTTTCAATCAAAATATTACTTTGTTTTGAAAAAAATCTAAAATTTGATAAAAAAAAGTTTAAGTCTTATCCCCAATACGTATTGAGCACATCTATTAAAATCAATCTTTCAGTCAATTGACAAATTCAAAATCATCATATAAATTTACTATAATTCAATATAAATCAAATATTAATTTTTATATCAATTTAGTTAGATAATTTCAAATCAAAATCTCATAAGTAAAATCAATAAGGAAAACCTTTTGATGCTCCATCAAATTAAGACTTAAATCAAAATATATTAATAAAACTAACTCAATCATCTTTTCTAGAGTTTCTTTTCTTAGAATCTTCAACATCTATCAAATACCTTCCATAGTTATCATGAACACCTTTAAAAATTAAATTCTCCATGCCATATTGATTTCACCAGTGACCTCAATAAGGATGGCAAAATCTTATGTCAACTCGTAAACTCAAATTTTTGAATTAAATTTCATATGCACCACATAGTTTATGATAGACATAAATAAAATATATTTTTTATCCAATAATGGTAATCAAAATTATCAAAGATTCCATCACGGTGGATCCTTTCAAACCTCAAAATAAAATTAGTTCCTTCAATAAAAAAATAGACCTATTAGCAATGTCCCCAAATATAATTTTCTTCTACATGCAAGCTTCATACACGATCTACATTCTAGGTTCAACCTCAAGAAATATTACAATCAAATATATTAAAAATGTTCTTAGTCCAAATATGGAACACATTATTATAAATAAGAATTATCTTGTCACAAAACAATAAATTCAAACTAAGCAATATTATAGTATTCTTCTCATATCAAATTTAAGCTTGTAATTCACTTAAATAACTGATAATCAAATTAATAATCACAATGCATAATAAAATTTATGATTAATCCTCTTACAATTACTTTAGATCAAAATCCAACTAATAATAACAAGATCCCTAAATTGTCCATCATATATCAAACCCTATATATCATAATTCCATTGTAATTTTTATATATATTCATATATAACCAACGGGATTGCCCCCGGGCATCTTTTCCGGTGCCCTCCCCTCCTTCCTCCACTTGATCTTCGCCCGATGCCTCCCCGTAAGGTATCCACACGGCGATCCACAGCCTCCGCGGTCAGATCTCAGGCTCCGGCCTCACCTCCAGTTTTCCAGCCTCCTCCTCCTCCTCCGGCGACGGCGGTCGGCGTGGAGAATTTGATTTGCTGGCACAGCAGGTCAGAGGCCTCACTGAAGCTGTGCAGGCAATGCAGCAGTAGCAGCAGCCGCAGGCATCGGTGCGCCTGGAAAGAGTGTCACCGAAACACCAAAATCCGACGGTGGGGCGGGCCACTTGGGCCAGCCGCCCCGTCTTTCTTGGGAAGACGAACCCGAGGGTGGAGAGCCCTCAATCGGATCATAACTCCACCCCTGGAAGATCCCTACCCCCATTCTGCCAGAGGACCCTCGAGACCCGAAGTCGAGAGGATTTCCTGGATCGGAGACTCCAGGAGATGAACCAGCGGATCGAAGAACTCCGCCACGCTCCCCCCGCTTACGATGAGGATATTTGCACTGATCCTCCCTTTTCTCAAATGATCATGCAGGAACCGATCCCGCCAAACTTCAAACTCCCCCAGTTCGAAAGCTACGACGGGACTTCGGACCCAGTCGATCATCTGGAGGCCTTCCGGATGATGATGCTGCTTCATGGCACACCCGACGCCATTCTGTGTCGAGCCTTCCCAACCACCTTGAAGGGAGCGGCGAAAAACTGGTACTCGACGCTGAAGCTGGGTACCATCTTTTCTTCGATCAGATGAGCCACCAGTTTGTGGCCCATTTTGTCAGCAGCCGGCGCCCCCGGAAGGGCTCGGAGTCCCTCATTAATATCAAGCAGAGGGAGGGGGAGTCAATTCGGGCCTACATCAACCATTTCAATGTCGCAGCACTGGAGGTCCAGAATTTGGACCAATTGGTAGCAATGGCCGCTCTGAAGGGCGGCCTTCAGAAGAATGACCTTTTGTTCTCCCTGGAGAAGAAGTACCCCAGGAATTTTGCTGATTTGTTGGCTCGGGCTGAAGGGTACGCCCGAGCAGAGGAGGCCTTCAAAATGAAGGATGAGGAGACTGTGAGAGAGCGGCAGGCGGGAGACTCGAGTAAGCCCGCAGTCGAAAAAAAGCCGAGAGAAGCTCGACCGCATTCTCGATCCCCTCTTGGGCACAAGTGTGTCCATACTCCTCCCCGGGTATGCAGACAGAGAAGTCCGGACCACGGAGTCCGGCGGGGTTCTCCACCAGGAAGATTCCGCAACTATGCCCCCCTCAATGCCTCGAAGATCCAGGTACTGATGGAGGTCAGGGAACAGCTCCCTAGGCCAGAGAGGATGCGCACACACCCCGAGAAGTGCAACCCCAATAAGTTCTGTCTCTACCATCGCGACCACGGCCACGACATGGAGGAATGCATCCAGCTTCGAGACGAGATCGAGGAGCTCATCCAGCGAGGTCGACTCGACAGGTTCATTCGTCGCCGGCCTGAGGGTAGAGAAGATCGGCCAAGGGCCCTGCCGCAACCTGAGCCGCCAAGGAGGGAGGAGCAGCCCAGAGATCGGCCTCCAATCGGGACCATCGACTCCATCACCGGAGGACCTCAAGGAGGAGTAGACCTTCCACGACCATGGAACTCAAGAAACCTGTAAATGTATTGCTCACGACTTTACCTTGAATCAAAATTTCTTTCGACTTTACATATCTTTCCCTTTCGGCATGGACTTGTTACGATTGGAGGCGACCCCTTCAAACAATTAAAACAAGGTCATGTTAGGAATAGGAGGAGAACCTCATCCTAACATGAGCAAAATGAAAGTCCGATTATTTTAAGATCGGATCAGGGGAAAGGCCCATATAACGGCCCTTGGACGCCCCCTGAGCCATGTCAGAGACAGGAGGAGAACATCGCCCTAACATGAGCAAAGTCAAAGGCCCGATTCTTTTAGACCGGATGGGGGGAGAGGCCCTACAACGCCCTTACGCGCCCCCACAGCCATGTTAGGGACAGGAGGAGAACCTCACCCTAACGTGAGCAAAGTCAAAGGCCCGGTTCTTTTAGACCGGATGGGGGGAGAGGCCCTACAACACCCTTATGCACCCCCACGGCCACGTCAGGGACAGGAGGAGGACATCGCCCTAACGTGAGCAAAGTCGAAGGCCCGATTCCTCTTAGATCAGATGGAGGGAGAGGCCAAACAGCGCCCACATGTGCCCCCACAGCCTTGTTAGGGACATGAGGAGAACCTCGCCCTAACATGAGCAAAGTCGAAGGCTCGGTTCTTTTAGACCGGATGGGGGGAGAGGCCCTTGCGACGACCCTTATGTGCCCCCACAGCCCCGTTGGGAACAGGATGAGAACCTCTCCCTAACTTGAGCAAAGTCGAAGGTCCGATTCTCTTTAGACCGGATGGAGGGAGAGGCCCTGCAACACCCATATGCACCCCCACAGCCCTATTAGGGACAGGAGGAGAACCTCGCCCTAACTTGAGCAAAGTCGAAGGCCCGGTTCTCTTTAGACCGGAAGGGGGGAAGGGCCCAGCAATGCCCATATGTACGCCTACGGTCGTGTTAGAGACAAGAGGTCGACCTCGTCCTAACTAGAGCTGAAACCTGTTACGACAGAAATAGGGAAAGAACCTCATCCCAGCATCAATTAAAGTCTGGTCGTTCAAGACCAGAAGAGAAAAAGGGGGGACCTTCTCCAGTGGCCCCTTCGCGATAAGACTCCGTCCGGACTCCTACGAGAGCCAGACTTCATCCCTGACTTCGGCCGCCAGTAAACTCCGTCCGGACTCCCACGGGGGCCGGACTCCGCCTCCAACCTCAACTGCTGGAAGGCTTCACTCGGACTCCTATGGGAGCCGAGCTCCGTCCGCGACTTCACTTACAGGTAAACTCTGTCCGGACTCCTACGGGAGCGGACTTCGTCCCTGACCTTGATTGCAGGTGGACTTCGATCGGACTTCTACGGGAGCCAGATCTCATTTCTGACTCCAGCTACAGGCAAACTCCTTCCGGACTCTTACGGGAGCCGAATCTCGTCCCCAACTTTGACCGCTGGTAAGTTCCGTCCGGGAGCCAGATTTCGCCTCTGACTTCAATCGCAGGTAAACTCCGTCCGGACTCCCACGGGAGCCGGACTTCGCCTCGACTTCACTTGCGGGAGCCGAACTCCTGTAGCCCCACCAAGAGCGGAGGAAAAATTCCAAATGAAAAAAAGAGAGAGAAAAAGAGAGAAGAGAAAGAGAGAAAGAAGAAGAGAAGTAAAGAGAAGGGAATACAACCACAACAATGGTAAAGAAAGGAAGTTCGGCAAACAACAATTCGATGCAAAGCGCAAGCGAAGTAACAAAATTTCCTTCTCATTTCTCGATGTACGTTACAAGATCTGGAGGGCCAGAAAAAGGAAACATTATTACAAGACTCGAAAGGGATACACCGGAGGCTACTTCGAGCTGTAGACTTCTCTTCCCGGTTCCATCCTTCCCAGCAGCATTTTCCAGCACGTGTGACAAGCCTCTCGGCTCTCGCCCCCCGCCTCGTTCCGCTCCACCTCCGAAACCCCAACCCTAGGGGGAAAAAGATGGGATAGATTCCAGGGGGTAGCAAGGGCAACGGCAGCGGCGACGATGACCTGTTTCAAGAAGAATCGGAGTTACCCCGGAGGCAGCGATGGCACCGGAGATATGCGCCACCATCGGATGCTCCATGACAACCGCCGTCCTAGGTGTTCCGGCAAGGTCGGCATGCGCTACTTCCACCGTCCCCGCAATAAGTTTTACTGCCCCACCGTCGGCACCGACCGCTTCTGGTCCCTCAGCCCCGACGACATCAAGGATTCCGCCACGGCTTGTGACGACAGCTCTGCCCCCTTGACCGGTGTCGCTCCGTTCAGCTACTCTAAAATTCTCAGGCGGAACGCCTTCACCGGTTGTCCCCGTTGTTAAACCCCTGTTGTTGAAGAAATTCTCCCTCGAGCCCCCTTTAAGACGACAGAAACCCTCAGCGGCAGTTTGACAATCGGAGAACTCGCAGACTATTGTTCTCCTCCTTGCACTCTTCCTAGTCCGTGGCATCCTCTTGAGATTGGCCTCCGGGGCGGAGGCTCCGACGGGGGAACCCTTAGAAAGACTCGGGGGACTGGAGATGGCGGAGAGCCGGTGGAGATGGCAAAGACCGACGCAAAGGACATTCGGAGTCGGAAGGGGCACCGATGGAGCGGCTAAGTGGCTAAGTTCTCAAGCGAAAGAAGGATGTCGGCCCTCAGGCGAAGTGAGCCCCTGGAGGAAAGGTGGGGGCTTAAATAGGCAACGGAGCCTGGCGCAGTTATGGTGGCAGGTGTCCTTAGGCCAACCAGTGCCCACCGCGTGTCCCACTCACCGCGACCTAGGGTTGACCGTTCGCGGACTTTCACGGCGTGATGCTTGGGATCACGTCCTGGTGGGAGTTCCGAAAAGACTCTTCGGGTCGCCCTAATCGGAAAAAGGCTCCAGCATGTGCGCATTAAATGCCAAAATATCTGAGGACGATCGCGCGCGGACATCGAGGGAGGAGCTGTGACAATCTTTCTGTACTTCTTTCATTCGAAATTCGATCTCGAAAGTAGGGGGACTGGTGTTGGGTATAAAATACCCTCAGCCGAAGTTCTTAACAGGATTGACCCTCCCAAGACTCCTTCGGCTTTCGACAGTAGATGGTATCTCCCCGGACTTCTCCAACAGCCGGATTCCCACAGTGCTGACTGAATTCCCCCGACGGACGAACTCCCACTACACCACCCGAGCTCCTTCAACATGAGTTCCCCCAGTTATCTATTAAACCGCCTTAAGCGCTCACTAAGCTCCGCCGTCAGCCGACTTTCTACGACTATCAGCTGCTCCCCGAAACCCTTCCAGACTTCTTCCAGTCGGGTTCAACTACAATCCGAACTACCCCGGACTCCGCCAACAGCTGAACTTCCCTAACAGTAGATTCCTACAACTACCAGACTCAGCCCGGACTCCTACAGGAGCCAGATCTCGTCCCCGATCTCGACTGCGGAAAGGCTTCGTCCGGACTCCTACGGGAGCCAGGCTTCGTCCTCGACCCCGATTGCTGGTAAACTTTGTCCGGACTCCTACGGGAGCCGGACTTCGCCCCTGACTTTGATTGCAGGTGGACCTCGCCCGGGCTCCTACGGGAACCGGATCTCGTCCCCGACCTCGACTACTGAAAGGCTTCACCCGGACTCCTACGAAAGCTGAGCTCCGCCCGCGACTTCACTTACAGGTAAACTCCGTCCGGACTCCTACGGGAGTCGGACTTCGTCTCTGACCTTGATTGCAGGTGGACTTCGATCGGACTCCTACGGGAGCCAGATCTCGTCTCCAACTCCAGCTACAGGTAGGCTTCGTCCGGACTCCTACGGGAGCCGGATCTCATCCCCAACCTCAACTGCTGAAAGGCTTCACCCGGACTCCTACGGGAGCCGAGCTCCGCCCGCAACTTCACTTACAGGTAAACTCCGTCCGGACTCCTACGGGAGCCGGACTTCATCCCTGACCTTGATTGCAGGTGGACTTCGATCGGACTCCTATGGGAGCTGGGTCTCGTCCCCAACCTCAACTGCTGAAAGGCTTCACCCGGACTCTACGGGAGTTGAGCTCCGCCCGCGACTTCACTTACAGGTAAACTCCGTCCGGACTCCTACGGGAGCTGGATTTCATCCCTGACCTTGATTGCAGGTGGACTTCGATCGGACTCCTACGGGAGCTAGATCTCATCTCCGACTCCAGCTGCAGGCAGGCTTCGTCCGGACTCCTACGGGAGCCGGGTCTCATCCCCAACCTCAACCGCTGAAAGGCTTCACCCGGACTCCTACGGGAGCCGAGCTCCGCCCGCGACTTCACTTACAGGTAAACTCCGTTCGGACTCCTACGGGAGCCGGACTTCGTCCCTGACCTTGATTGCAGGTGGACTTCGATTGGACTCCTACGGGAGCCAGATCTCGTCTCCGACTCCAGCTGCAGGCAGGCTTCGTCCGGACTCTTACGGGAGCCGGGTCTCATCCCCAACCTCAACCGCTGAAAGGCTTCACCCGGACTCCTACGGGAGCCGAGCTCTGCCCGCGACTTCACTTACAGGTAAACTCCGTCCGAACTCCTACGGGAGCCGGACTTCGTCCCTGACCTTGATTGTAGGTGGACTTCGACTGGACTCCTACGGGAGCTAGATCTCGTCTCCGACTCTAGCTGCAGGCAGCCTTCGTTCGGACTCCTACGGGAGCCGGATCTCGTCCCCAACCTCAACTGCTGAAAGGCTTCACCCGGACTCCTACGGGAGCCGAGCTCCGCCGCGACTTCACTTACAGGTAAACTCCGTCTGGACTCCTACGGGAGCCGGACTTCGTCCCTGACCTTGATTGCAGGTGGACTTCGATCGGACTCCTACGGGAGCCGGGTCTCGTCCCCAACCTCAACTGCTGAAAGGCTTCACCCGGACTCCTACGGGAGCCGAGCTCCGCCCGCGACTTCACTTACAGGTAAACTCCATTCGGACTCCTACGGGAGCCGGACTTCGTCTCTGACCTTGATTGCAGGTGGACTTCGATCGGACTCCTACGAGAGCCGGATCTCGTCCCCAACCTCAAACTGCTGGAAGGCTTCACCCGGACTCCTATGGGAGTCGAGCTCCACCAGCGACTTCACTCACAGGTAAACCCTGTCCGGACCCCTACGGGAGCCAGACTTCGTCCTTGACCTCGATTGCAGGTGGGCTTCGCCCGGACTCCTATGGGAGCCGGGCTCCATCCCCAGCTCCGAGAAGACTCGTCCAGATTCCTACGGGAGCCGGACTTCGTCCCCAACCTCAACTGCTGGAAGGCTTCGCCCGGACTCCCATGGGAGCCGGGCTCCATCCTCGACCCCGACTGCGGGAAGGCTTCGCTCGGGCTCCTATGGGAGTCTGGCTCCGCCCACGACTTCGCGTGCTGCTATAGGCAGACTTCGTCCGAACTCCCACGGAAGCCGGACTCTGCCTTCTACTCCGACGGCAGACAGACTTCGTTCGGACTCCGTGAGCCAGACTCCGTCTTCTATTTCGATTGCAGGAAGACCTCGTCCGAGCTCCTATAGGTGCCGGACTTCACTTTCGACTCCAGCTACCGACTCCAACCGAACTCCGACCGACAAGTCTGGACCCCTTGGCAGGCCACAGTAACGGGCAGCACTGCTCCACTCCCTGCGACGGATTCCACACGGCTCTATCACCCCCTGGCAGGCCGCAGCAATAGCCACGACTCTGCTCCACCTCCTGCGATGGATTCCACGTGGCTCCATCACTCCCTGGCAGGCCACAGTAACGGGTAGCACTTCTCCACTCCCTGCGACGGATTCCACGCGGCTCCATCACCCTCTGGCAGGCTGCAGCAATAGCCACAACTCTGCTCCACCTCCTGCGATGGATTCCACGCGGCTCCATCACTCCCTGGCGGGCCGTAATAATGGCCATGATCCTGCTCCACTTCCTGCGACGGATACCGCGTGATTCTTCCAAGTTGCGACAACGGACGTCGCTCCGATCCCCGTGGCAGACTCCACGTGGCATGCCCCGGTGATAGCCATGGATCCACTCCACTACTCTCCACAACAAACTTCCCCTGACTCTGGGTGGCCCACTGCCGAACGGTTACAGGCATCGCTATCAGTTTGTTGCCCCCTCCGTCTATAAAAAGGGAGACCCCAGATACGTTATTCTATAAGCTCTTATTTTTTACCTAGAAATTCTGCTAAAATCTTCGTTCGAGCACTCCATTCTTGTTGAGGCAGAGAACTGACTTGAGCGTCGGAGGGTCTTGCCGGAGCACCCCACCTCCGGTTTAGACTTCTTTTGAAGGTCCCGATGGCGACCGTGACTCTCTCGACTCCAGCTTCTCCGACGCAAGCAGATTTTTGCACCAACAGATATTATTATAATATATAATATTTAAAAATAAATATTATGAATAAATATAAGAATATATTTTATATTTATTTAATTGAATTAAATATTTTTAAATATTCATATGCATACATAATCATAAATCTGATTTGAATCAAATAACGTATAACTCAACAGTCTTAACTATGACCATACTTGTATCCTATGGCAGGGTCATAACATAAACAGTAAGCTCAATTAGAGTACCAACGTATAACCTCTATTAGCAGAGTCTAAAAAACTAATGTACAATCTTCATTGGCAGCTGGATCTAGAGAATCAATGCATAACCCCATTAATGGGGTCCAAAGAATGACAATAGCCTGCCACGTATGGCCTGTTGCGGATAGTGGGGCGGCGTCCGTTGCCGCTAGCTGTCAGTGAGTAGTGGGATCGTGCAGCACCTGCCGCAGGGAGCGGGACAGAATCGTGGCCGTTTGCTACAGCCTGTCAGGGAGTAATGGGTCCGTGCTGGAGCCGCGTAGAATCCGCTGTAGGACCTGGAACAGGATCATGATTGTTGTCGCGACTGCCGAGGGGGTGCGGATCTGTCGATTGAGGTTCGGCCGTGGTTGGAGTCCGGCCTCCGTAGGAGCCCGGGCGGAACCGCTCTGATGTCGAAGGTGGAGCCCGGCTCTCGTAGGAGTCCGGGCGGAGCCGTTCTGATGGCGAAGGTGGAGCCCGGCTCCCGTAGGAGTCCGGCGGAGCCTTTCTGATGTCGGAGGTGGAGCCCGGCTCCCGTAGGAGTCCGGGAGGGCTCTGAGGCGGGTGGAGCCGGCTCGTAGGAGTCCGGGGGAGCCTTTCTGATGTCGAGGTGGAGCCCGGCTCCCGTAGGAGTCCGGGCGGAGCTTTCTGATGTCGGAGGTGGAGCCCGGCTCCCGTAGGAGTCCGGGCGGAGCTTTTCTGATGTCGGAGGTGGAGCCCGGCCCCGTAGGAGTCCGGGCGGAGCCTTTCTGATGTCGGAGGTGGAGCCCGGCTCCCGTAGGAGTCCGGGCGGAGCCTTCTGATGTCGGAGGTTGGAGCCCGGCTCCCGTAGGAGTCCGGGCGGAGCTTTTGATGTCGGAGGTGGAGCCCGGCTCCCGTAGGAGTCCGGGCGGAGCTGCACTTGCTGATGGCGGGGTGGAGCCCGGCTCCCGTAGGAGTCCGGGCGGAGTCTTGCTGATGCGGACGGTGGAGCCCTGGCTCCCGTAGGAGTCCGGGCTGAGCCTTTCTGATGGAGTGGACCCGCTCCGTGGAGCCCGGCTCCCGTAGGAGTCCGGGCGGAGCCTTTCTGATGCCGTCGGTGGAGCCCGGCTCCCGTAGGAGTCCGGGCGGAGCCGTTCTGATGGGAATTTCGGCCGCGGTATTTTATACCCAACACCAGTCCCCTACTTCCAAGTTTAAATTTCAAGCGAAGGAAGTACACAGAGAGAGATGCGCAGCCGAAATTGCCCCCTCGATTCCTGTGCGCGGCTGCCCCCACTTAATGTGCGCGTGTCAGAATCCGTTTTTTGGCAAAGGCGACTTGAAAAGTCTTTTCAAAACCCCCGTTGAAATGCGATCCCAGGCGTCGCCCTGTGGGAATCTGTGAGCGGTCAACCCTTGATAGCAACGAAGCGGATAAGCGCGACACGCGGCACACACCATCTGGCCCAGGAATTCTCGCCGTCATAACTGCGCCAGGATCCGCCGGCTATTTAAACCCTTCGATCCATTCACGGTCTTATCCCGGCGTTCTTCTTTTCCCTTGAGAGTCTTGCTCCCCTCGTGCCAATTCTCGCCGCCTTTTGCCATCAATCCTTCTCGGAGGGTTTCCACACCATGTCCTCAACTCTGGAGGCTGTTCTTGAGGGGATTGTTAGGGCTCGGAGGAAGGTGAGGAGGAGGACGACGGTCGGTGAGAATCTCTGTCATCTCAGAGGGGGCCCAAGGAAGAATTCCTTCAACAACAGGGGTTTAATATCGGGGGCTGTTGTAGAAGCTATTCTGCCCGCGAATTTTGGAGCAGTAAGGCGGGGCAATATCGGTCAAGAGGGCAGAATAGACATCACAAGTCATGACGGGATCCTTGACGCCGTCGGGGCCAAGGGACCAGAGACGGTCGACGGTCGGGGCGGTAGAACTTGTCGCGGAGACGGTGGAAGTAGCGCATGCCGACCTTGCCGGAGCGCCTCAGGTGGCGGCCGTCATGGCTACGGCTCTTCTTGAAACAGGTCTTCGTTACTGCCGTTGTTACCCCCGCCGCCTTCGGAGATCAATCCCACCCCCTTCTCGCTAAGGTCGGAACTTTGGGGAAGAGAGATGGGGCGAGAGATGTTACACGCACTGGAGAATGCGACTGAGAAGAACAGAGACGGGAAGAGGAATTTGCAGCTTGGATCGGCCTCCGGTTCATCCTGCCCGAACCGTGCTTTGCGAGACATGTATTTTCTTTTTCTCTTTTTCCTGACCCGCCGGGTCCTGTAACGTGTGCTTCTATCAAATAAAATAGTGATTTCAGTACCTTGTTTACCTCTCGTGTCAAATAATTATCTGCCGAACTTCTTTCTTTCTCTTTGCCTGTGTCATGCCGTTCCAAGACCGTCGACGACCTTTTCAGTTCATGTGGGGTCGTCCTTCGCTGGGCTTCTTTTCGGTTTTTCCTGCCGTTGGGAGATATCCACTTGTTAGGTTTGCTGGAATCTTTCTCCGCTGGAGTTGGGGCTAGGTTCGAAGAAGCTCCTGGAAGTTGAAGCAGCATAGTTTTCATAAGAAGTAGGGCAAAGTTTTTCTGTAATCAAAGTCATAAGTAAAGTCTAGCTTCCGTAGAAGTCCGGGCGGAGCCGCTCTAATGTCGAAGGTGGAGCCCGGCTCCCGTAGGAGTCCGGGCGAAGCCTTTTCGTGGCGGAGCCCGGCTCCCGTAGGAGTCCGGGCGAAACCTTTTGGTGACGGAATCCGGCTCCCGTAGGAGTCCGGGCGAAACCTTTTGGTGGCGGAACCCGGCTCCCGTAGGAGTCCGGGCGAAACCTTTTGGTGGCGGAACCCGGCTCCCGTAGGAGTCCGAGCGAAACCTTTTGGTGGCGGAACCCGGCTCCCGTAGGAGTCCGGGCCTTACTCTCCGCTCATGTCAGGACGAGGTTCTCCTCCTGTTCCTGACAGGGCTGCGGGGGCACGTATGGGCGCTGTGAGGCCTCTCCCCCCGTCCGGTCTAAAGGAACCGGGCCTTCGACTTTGCTCAAGTTAGGGCGAGGTTCTCCTCCTGTCCCTAACAGGGCTGTGGGGGCACATATGGGCGTTGTGAGGCCTCTCCCCCCATCCGGTCTAAAGGAACCGGGCCTTCGACTTTGCTCAAGTTAGGGCGAGGTTCTCCTCCTGTCCCTAACAGGGCTGTGGGGGCACATATGGGCGTTGTGAGGCCTCTCCCCCCATCCGGTCTAAAGGAACCGGGCCTTCGACTTTGCTCAAGTTAGGGCGAGGTTCTCCTCCTGTCCCTAACAGGGCTGTGGGGGCACATATGGGCGTTGTGAGGCCTCTCCCCCCATCCGGTCTAAAGGAACCGGGCCTTCGACTTTGCTCAAGTTAGGGCGAGGTTCTCCTCCTATCCCTAACAGGGCTGTGGGGGCACATATGGGCGTTGTGAGGCCTCTCCCCCCATCCGGTCTAAAGGAACCGGGCCTTCGACTTTTGTAAGATTGCGTTCTCGTTTTTGATACCGCCTGCTTGAATTGTCCCTAGACAAGTGGGCACACATTTTTCGATTAGGATAAAATCACTGGTAGTATATCCGTAAGTTTTCTGAGTTCCATGGTCGCGGAAGGTCGGCCCCTCCGAGCTCCTTAAGATAATAAGTCCCAGGTCAGACTGCTTCTTTGATCTCATAAGGTCCTTCTCAATTTGGGGCTAGCTTCCCCTGGGCCTGCGGCTGTGAGACAGCAGCTCGTCGGAGTACAAGATCCCCCGCTCTAAATGTCCTGTTCTTGACTCGGGCGTTATAATATCGGGCAACCTTCTGTCTGTAGGCCGCCATTCGGATCTGAGCGATCTCCCGCCTTTCTTCCAGTAGGTCGAGGTTGGCCCTGAGATTTTGTGCATTCTGGGGTTCGTCGAACGCCACGACTCGTACCGACGGGAGTTTGAGTTCGATCGGGATGACGGCTTCTGTACCAAAGGCTAGAGCAAAGGGAGTCTCTCCTGTAGGCAACCTCTGGGTAGTTCGGTACGCCCATAGCACATGGTAAAGCTCGTCCGCCCAAGTTCCTTTCGCTTTTTCAAGCCTTGTCTTGATTCCCTGCAAAAGGGTTCTGTTTGTTACCTCGGCTTCACCGTTTGCCTGGGGATGGGCCACTGATGTGAACTTGTGGGAGATGTTTAGGTCTTCACAGAATTCGGCAAATCTGGCTCCCGCGAATTGCCGTCCATTATCAGTGATCAATGTTCGAGGTAAACCGAACCTGCACACTATTGATTTCCAGACGAAGTCCTGCACTTTAGCTTCTGTGATTTTGGCTAGTGGTTCGGCTTCGACCCATTTGGTGAAGTAGTCGATTGCTACAAGGAGGAATTTCCTTTGACCGGACGCCATGGGAAAGGGGCCAAGAATATCCATCCCCCATTGCGCGAAAGGCCATGGGGCACTCAGGGGTGTGAGTTCGGTAGCAGGTTGTCTCTGGACGTTGGCGTACCTTTGGCATCGATCGCATTTTTTGACATATTCGATTGAATCATGATGCATTGTGGGCCAGTAGTACCCTTGGCGGAGTAGTTTGTGGGATAGAGATCTGGCACCCAAATGGCTTCCGCAAACTCCCTCGTGCACTTCCCATAAAGCGTAGTCGGCTTCTGAGGGTCGGAGACATCTCAAGAGAGGCAAGGAGTACGATCTCTTGTACAATTTGCCCTCATAGAGGATGTACCGGGATGCCTGATTTCGGAGTTTCCGGGCCTCTTTCGCGTCTTGGGGGAGAATCCCATCTCTAAGATAGGTTATCAACGGGTCGACCCAGCTGGGCTCGTGGTTAATATCCATTACAAGCTGCGATTCTTCCGTACTTGGGTACTTTAAAACTTCAAAGAGGACGCCTTTGGGCAATTCGGCCGGAGCCGATGTTGCTAGCTTGGAGAGAATCGGCTCTGGCATTCTCCGATCTTGGAATTTGCTTGATGTCGAAATTGTCGAAAGCGGGGGTGAATTCCTTCACCTTCTCAAGATATTTGGCCATACTGTCCTCCCGCGCTTCAAAGCTCCCGCTGACTTGTCCCACTACAAGTTGGGAATCGCTGTGCACCCGGAGTTGGTCTATTCCAAGCTCCTTAGCGACCCTCAATCCTGCGATTAGAGCTTCATATTCTGCTCCATTGTTTGTTGCGAGGAATCCGAAACGCAGAGCGTACTCCGCGACGACCCCCTCCGGGCTGGTCAAGATCAGGCCTGCACCAGCGCCCGCCATGTTGGAAGATCCGTCCACATGGAGGGTCCAAAAGCCATCGAAGGAACTGGCTTCTTCGTCGGAGGAGTCCGGTCGAGTCTTCAGGTCGTCAATTTTGCTTTGCTCAGGTTCGGCCTCCTCAGGGACGGTGCATTCTACTATGAAATCCGCCAATACCTGGGCCTTTATTGCCGGTCTAGGCTGGTAGTTGATGTCGAATTCCGTGAGCTCGATTGCCCATTTTGCCATTCTCCCAGAAATATCAGCTCGGTGCAAAACCGCTTTGATCGGTTGGTCGGTGAGCAACGTCACCGTGTGCCCTTGAAAGTAAGGTCGGAGTCTCCGAGCTGCAACCAACAAAGCGTAGGTTAGTTTTTCTAATTTAGTATACCTGGTCTCGGCGTCCCTTAGCACGCGGCTAATGTAGTAGACCGGCTGCTGGATTTTTATTTCTTCTTTGACAAGGACTGCCGCGAGGGATGTGGGAGAGACTGCCAGGTACAAAAATAACTCCTCCCCAGGTTCGGGCTTTGCCAGTAGTGGAGGTGAGCTAAGGTAGCTCTTTAATTCCTCGAATGCCTGTTGACATTCAGGGGTCCAACAGAAGTTCTTCGGCTGTTTGAGGGTTTGGAAGAAGGGCAAACATCGCTCAGCCGACCTCGCGACAAAGCGATTAAGAGCTGCGATCCTCCCAGTGAGGCACTGAACCTCCTTGATCGACCGCGGGGCGGCCATCTCCTGGATGGCGCGAATTTTCTCCGAATTGGCCTCAATCCCACGCCCCGACACCATGAAGCCCAGGAACTTTCCTGAGGTTACCCCAAAAGCGCATTTGGTCGGGTTCAGCTTCATTCTGTATTTCCGAAGAGCGCCAAAAGCCTCCTCGAGGTCGGCAACATGATTTTCGGAAGATCTACTTTTCACGAGCATATCGTCCACGTACACCTCCATGTTTCGGCCGATTTGTTCTTTGAAGATTTTATTTACCAACCGCTGATAGGTTGCGCCTGCGTTCTTGAGGCCGAACGGCATAACCCTGTAGCAGTAAAGGCCGCGACTAGTGATAAAAGCAGTCTTTTCTTCATCTTCCGATGCCATCCTAATCTGGTTATAGCCGGAGAATGCGTCCATAAAAGTGAGAAGCTCGTGGTCCGAGGTAGCGTCCACCAGTTGGTCGATCCTGGGCAGGGGGTAGCTGTCCTTTGGGCAAGCTTTATTCAGCTTTTTGAAGTCGATACACATCCTCCACTTGCCGTTTGCTTTCTTGACCAAGACAACATTGGAGATCCATTCTGGATAATTGACCTCCCTGATGAATCCGGCCTTGAGATGTTTATCCACTTCCTCGGCTATCGCCTTCTGCCTTTCTGGGGCATGACTTCGGATTTTTTCTTTTGTTGGCCGATGTTTAGGGTCGACCGCCAGATGATGTTCCATAACTTCTGTCTCGATCCCCGGCATATCCGCCGGGACCCATGCGAAAACGTCCGCATTCCTTCGGAGAAAGTCCGTGAGATGCGTCCGCACCTCCTCCTCCAGGTTGGAGCCAATCAACACCACGTGCTCCGCATTCCCATCATTCAAAGGAATTGGTATTAGGTCCTCGATCGGGCCGCCCCTCTCTTCAATGAGGTCGTCGCGCGCATCCAACCCGTCGACTGGACAGAGATCCGCTTGATCGCTTCTTTGCAGGGCAATATTGTGGCAGTGCCTGGCCAGCGCCTGGTCTCCCCGAACTTCTCCAATCCCTTTGTCAGTGGGGAACTTCAACTTCAAATGATAGGTTGAAACAACGGCTCTAAGGGCATTGAGGCCGGGACGGCCAAGAATTGCATTGTAGGCAGATGGCGCCTTTACCACCAGGAAATTCACCAGAGCCCTGGACTGCTTTGGATGCTGACCCGCGGTCACAGTTAGAGCTATCGTTCCTTCCGTAGGAACGGCGTCACCAGTAAACCCTATCAAGGGGGAGCACATCGGCCTTAGATGACCGCCAAGAGTGGTCATTCTTGAAAAGGCGTTGTAGAACAAGATGTCAGCCGAACTTCCGTTGTCGACGAGAACGCGACGGACATCATAATTTGCTATGTTCAGGGAAACTACGACCGCGTCGTTGTGAGGGAATTGGACTCCCTGGGCGTCTTCTTCAGTGAAGGCTATGGGTTCCTCGACTTTTTGCCGCTTGGGGGGTGCAGCTGATTTGCCGATCGCCTCCTGCTGGGATTCCCCCGAGACGACATTAACGGAATCCCGCGGAGACTGGTCGCCCGACCACCCTTTATCGGCGGTCATAGCCAGAGGTAGTTGTGTAGAAACCCCGCGAGAAGGCATCGGACAGGGAAAGGAGGCTTGGGTGCCGGAAAGGATGGCCGGAAGCGGATCCGTTGAGCGCTCCTTTAAGAACAAGGGTGCTGCGAAGATTCGCGCCCTTCTTCTAGCGCCAATCCTGTTGGTGCAAAAATCCGCCTGCGCCGGAGAAGCTGGAGCTGAGGAGGCCGCGGTCGCCGCCGGGACCTGCAAGGGAAGTCTAAACCGGAGGTGGGGTTGCTCCGGCAAGACCCTCCGACGCTCAAGTCAGTTCTCTGCCTCAACAAGAATGGAGTGCTCGAACGGAGAATTTAGCAGAGTTTTGAGATAAGAAAAATGAGCTTAAAAAATAACGTATCTGAGTCCCCCCTTTTTATAGACGGGGGAGGCAACGGACTGATGGCGACGTGTGTAACCGTCTGGTAGTGGGCCGCCCACGGTCAGGGAAATTAATTGTGGAGAGTGGTGGGGTAGACTCGTGGCTGTTGTCATAGTCTGCCACGTATGGCCTGTTGCGGATAGTGGGGTGGCGTCCGTTGTCGCTAGCTGTCAGTGAGTAGTGGGATCGTGCAGCACCTGCCGCAGGGAGTGGGACAGAATCGTGGCCGTTTGCTACAGCCTGTCAGAGAGTAATGGGTCCGTTGCTGGAGCCGCGTAGAATCCGCTGTAGGACCTGGAACAGGATCATGATTGTTGTCGCGATCTGCCGAGGGGGTGCGGATCTGTCGATTGAGGTTCGGCCGCGGTTGGAGTCCGGCCTCCGTAGGAGCCCGGGCGGAACCGCTCTGATGTCGAAGGTGGAGCCCGGCTCCCGTAGGAGTCCGGGCGGAGCCGTTCTGATGTCGGAGGTGGAGCCCGGCTCCCGTAGGAGTCCGGGCGGAGCCGTTCTGGTGTCGGAGGTGGAGTCCGGCTCCCGTAGGAGTCCGGGAGGAGCTGCTGCAAGCAAAGTCAAGGGTGAAGTCCGGCTCTGATAGGAGTCCGGATTGAGCTTACCAGCGATTGATATTGAGAGCGGAGCCCGGCTCCCGTAGGAGTCCGGGCGGAGCTGTTTTGATGTTGGCGGCGGAGCCCGGCTCCCATAGGAGTCCGGGCGGAGCAGCGCTTGCTGATGGCGGTGGAGCCCGGCTCCCGTAGGAGTCCGGGCGGAGCTGTTTTTGCTGACGGCGGTGGAGCCCGGCTCCCGTAGGAGTCCGGGCGGAGCTGCACTTGCTGATGGCGGTGGAGCCCGACTCCCGTAGAAGTCCGGGCGGAGCTGTGCTGATGCCGTCGGTGGAGCCCGGCTCCCGTAGGAGTCCGGGCTGAGCCTTTCTGATGTCGGAGGTGGAGCCCGGCTCCCGTAGGAGTCCGAGCGGAGCCTTTCTGATGCCGTCGGTAGAGCCCAGCTCCCGTAGGAGTCCGGGCGGAGCCGTTCTGATGGGAATTTCGGCCGTGGATATTTTATACCCAACATTTATTAATTTAAAAATTTAAAAATTATTTTTTTGATTTTTTATTTTATTTTATTTTTTTTTGATGGAAAAAATTAAAAATATCTTTTTAAATGACGTTTTTTTTTTTTTTTTTTGGAGACGATGCCGCGGTGAAAAAAAAAAACTGACGTGGAAGGAGAAAAAATATCATTTTTTTTTTAAAATTATATTTTAAATTATTTTTATAAATAATTTTTTTTTTTATATTATTTTGGGAAAGAGCTCTGGCGTATGATCAGCCTACTTGGACAAAGAATCGCGTGCCCGGTCCAAATTCCAAAACGTCCCATGTGAACTGGACTGAGCTTTTTGCGTGTCAGACAAGGTAGATTAAATCTCCGAGACCCACAGTACTTCGTTTCTTTGAGTAATAAGCACTCCCAAATTACAAACAAAGCAGCCTTACCAAAGAAATAACAAACAAGGCAATCCAGCTGTGTACGACAAGCCAGTAGTCACCCATTAGCATACAATGTTACACAAAAGCCTCTGAAGTTGGGGAGGCCGAGGCCATGTTCCCAAGCTCCCGCAGATATGCAGCACAGAGAAAAACTCTCTTCCTACAAGGTCGTGGAAGCCACCATTTTATGCTTTTATGCAGCAATGGAAGTAGCTCATGAACTTCTTCCTCCCCTGCACATAAAACACAAGAAAATTGAGCACATGCTATGGCTGGTAGTTAAAAGCCTCCAGAATCTTGGACCAAGTCTCTTGCTTTCTCTAGTGAAGTAGAAAAGGTCCCCAGCTAGAAAGCCCTATATTTGTCTCTACCTAAAAACTCGTCAAAGTACAGCCGTTTAGTTGGAAAAAGTTTAGAAAATCCAGACCTCATGTTCTAACCTAAGGAAATGATAGAATCGGGACATGATGCATACTAGTCTACGCATCACCAAACTGATATCATACGGAGCTCTCGGATAGCTGAGATAGTGTATTTTGGCTTACAATTATTACGTTAATTAATAATAAGTATCCTTGTCAATCTCTCTTTTAGTGAAAAAATAAATTATGAAGATATGTTTGATTAAAGAGAGTTGGACTTTAGATAACTGCTGATTGGGAGAGTCCAATTCCATGGGGTAAAAATATCTTGATCCTCTAAAACTTAATTATTATTTTTTTAATATTTAAATTTTATTTTAATTTGGATTCTGATTTCAATTCTGACTCAGGAGTAACATAGCTATTTCAATTGTCATTTCAATCCATTCTTGAATCGTATTTGGACCAACAATGAAACATGGGACGTTTCTCTTTCTATTCTCCGTTTCACCGTATCCTAATCCGTGCACTCTCTTTCTCGGAAGCACTCACGGGGTTAGAAACAGGCCAAAATAGCAGGACTACGGCGGGCCAATCAAATGGTCGGTGGCGGACATCAGCATAAACCCCATCTAACCTGACGGTTATCATTTGAAATTTTTTTTTTTATCTCTTTTAATTTTTTTAAAACACCGAAAACTATAGCAATAACAAGGGGAAGAGAGAATGAGATGAGGTGCTCACGGAGAGAGACTGATCGTCCTGATGGAATTGGTGCGGACGGTGGAGATCGACGGTGGGAGCACGGGAACGGTTCGACTGGGACTCGGACTGGTGGTGGTGGTGGTGGTGGGGGATGAGGTGGTCCTTGTTGCCAGGGCTGGCACGGGAGATATCCATCTTGTTTTGCTTGCGCGTCTCCCGGATCTTGGAGAAGTCCAAGGAGTAGTCCGGCAGCCCGTTCTTCTGGTCCCAGTCCCCGAACGCCGGCACCGACATCCGCCCTTTCCTCTGCTTCACCCATCCAAAAAAAAAAAAAGTCCTTGTTGAAAAATTATTGCATAGCAACTTGTGACGTTAGGGAAAGGAGTTAGCATTTTCCCTTGAAATAAAATGGCTGCGAACAATAATAAGATAAAATAAGAAAGGGAAAAGCTAGACCAGGAAACAAAAAGCATGTCTATCAATATTAAATTCTCTTGCAGTATTACTAAATCGAAACGTTTGAGATTTAAGTATTGCTAGATTGATTCGAGTGAGATGTGGAGGAAGTACGTTAGCATGCCCAAAGAAAACAAAAACTAAAAAAAAGTTCGAGAAAAATTACTGCAAACAAAGATGGAATAAATCAGCCAGCAGAAATCTCGGAATTAGTTACTAGAACGAGCATATAAAGTATCCTCAAGCTAAAAGATAAGAAGAGAAGAACGTAAAACTCATCAAAAGATTTGTATGAACTGTTGGTTCCTTACTCTAAACAAGTACGAAACCTTCATCTCATATCTTCGAACTTGTAGTAGACAATAAAACAACAGAAAGCCCCAAAATCAACAAAAAGGAAAGAATAAATAAACATTACACAGAAACAAGAACATCGTTCTGACCTCTTTGCGGTCCTCCATCCTTCTCTTCAAACGTATTGGCAGTTTCTTTTCGTTTCTTCTGATTCAAAAAGGGAAAAAAAAAAAACGATCTGAGGAGCGAGCTACAAGAAACAGGTTAAGGTATCAAAAGCCACCCAGTTTGTTATATATTATTGATGCTGCAAGTCTCTCTCTCTTTCCTGGAAGCAACCATGGAAAGGGAAGCCACTGGGATGATTAGGTCGGCGCATTAGATAATTCGGAGAAGCGTGCAACTTCTGCAGCTGTGCGTGAGAGTGAATGGGATCAGCAGTGGACCCCAAACAGCAAGCCTGGATTCTCGATACGGACTCCTGGATACATTGGTACCCTTCCACCAGGCTCACGCTTTTAGGTACAAAACAAACCGAGCCACTTTGTTTTTATTAGGTGGACGGTGAGCTGGTCCGGTAGTACATTTTGTCACAACGTAATCTAATAACAACCCTTGTGGGGTTATCTGGGGGTGGTCCGGGCAATAATTTCTCTATTGGAGTTAAAAAGTGTTTTGTTTCTTTTGGTAAAAGGAGCTAAAAAGTGTTGAAATGAATGTTGAGACAAGAATTGGTTGAGGATAGAATGCCATGAGGTTGGTTATTTGTGACTAGTGCCGTAACCTTTTTAAGTTTGCAAGTTAAGCTACACAAGCTTGATTCCCAACGCTACAGATTTCCAAATTAATATGGGATGTCAGCACTATTCTGTCTGTTAATTCTACTGTACTAGAGTATGACGCACATGTTTTTTATTACGTTTTAGTAAAAATAAATAAACTTTTGATCTTACAATGAACAACTGCATGCTCAAACCAACTTAATTACGTTTGTATGAGAAAATAAATATAATTGCTCAAGATGTGAAGGACAGATATACATACGAAAAATGCTGAGAAATATGGATGATCGGACATATCTCATGCACGAAATCATTAGAAGGTTAGATGTTGCATAGTAGAAAAGATAATGTAAATTCTAAAGGAGATTTCTAGAACTCTTCAGAATTCTATATCCTAGGATGTTCATTGCACATTTCTTATATGATTAATAATTTGCAAACATTTTGACAAAAAATCTAAGAAAGTTTCAAAAAAATTATATAATTAAAAGAAAAAGAAAGAGGAATGAATTAAAATATTCATATTTTGGTACTTTTGTTTAAACAGAAGAATGCATAGGAAAAGCATGAAATTTATGCATGCCTTGGGCACATCTTATTAACACTAAAGCATTGAATCCAGAAAAATTTTTTTGAATAGGTTTTGAACAACATGCAAAAATTGTCATGAACTTTCTTTTTTTTTTTTTTTTGTGTGTGGTGATTTTGGTGGGGTGTGTGGACCACTAATGATGTCATATGATTGACATTGGAAGAGGAAACAATGTTGTAAAAGAGTTCTTATTTTCTGGCTCTAAGATATGACATTGGAATGATTTTTTTGTGCTGAGCATTCCTTTTTTTTTTTTTTTTTGGTAAATTGTGCTGAGCATTCTTTACTCTCCCTTTCTTTGTTAGAAAAGTTAAATGCTGACTTGTATATATGCTTTTGTAGTCACTTGCCTATCAGTTCTTAATTCGTGATGAAATTTCTCAAGGCAAAATCTCTACAAGTAATTGAACGGTTCAGGATGAGATCTTTATGACAGAAGACCAAATATTATAAAAGAACAGGTCTTGCTCATTTTATTGCATTGCCTACCTGGTCTTCACCAGCCTTAAAGCTTTCTATTTTTATATTTTAAATGGTTCAAACAAAATTACTCACTCCAGATGTTCCAAAAGTATATAGCCTTTAATATATGGTGCCAGATATTCTCCCATGTTTATGAATTCTCGCTGGGTGGTGGGTTGCATTGGATGATAGACTAAAGAAGAGCCGGAGAATAATTCCTCTTTCATCAACTACATATATTCTGATGTGGTAGTGCGGTCATCAAATAAGCCTCGTTCTTTTGTAACAAAAGATACCGTATCGATGGTTTATAGGGTAACAGGGGTCATTGGATGTAGCACATCATATAAAGGCGGGCTTCGCTTCGTTTGAACACTATTTGTCTCATGCTAGCCTGCTTCATATGGACAAGGAAAGTAGCTTTTCCAGTACATATGTTTGTGTCCATAGTCGTGATTTAAACCAGCAATCGCATACTCTAGATATCCTATATTTTTCATGACTGTGGTTTTCTTTGTTTTTTTAATGATAGACTTCAAATAGGATCGGCTAGGTTGTGTAACCTCTCCCCACTTTCCTTCATCCGGAAATGAAGGTATCCATATATCCCTACAAAAATATTATTTTGTTTTCTTTTATCTCCTTAATCACATGCATCAAATCATAAGGATCAATGGCGAGCTAGGTTCCATTTGACTAGTGCAGGGATAGCGCCGAGGATGTGCTATGGTGTTTTTTAAATATTTTTTATAAAATAATGAAAAAGAGTTTAACCATCCATTAGACAAGGATAGTTGCGATAATTTTCTCTTGAGCTTAATTATGCGTAAAATCCTGAATCTTTTGAAGATTTTTAATTTTATTCTAAATTTTTATTTAGTCTACCTATATGGCAAAAATCAATACGTAAACTATATTTTCCATCCACTGTACCGGCGGTATAAATAACTCCACATGCCTTCTGACCAAGGCTTCCCTTTCCCTTTATCGAACAAAAAGAAAGAGAGGAGGAAGATGAAGATATCGTGCAAGGTCTCTCATGAGTTCATTGAGCTTCGATAATCATGACGGTGACGATGAGGAGAAGAGATAAAAAAGGCCTTAGAGATCATCCTGAGAGTTGCCATCCAAAAAAACAGAATCCGTCAAGGATCGCTCTATGGAGCCCAGAACCTCGACCAAGGGCGTCAAAGAGAATCTTTCTGAGCTCACCAAAACCCTAATTTGCTAATTCTGGGGCGTAGCGTCCTTCCTCACCTCGCCACCGAATTCTCTGAACCCCAACAGATTCCTCGCCCTCCGATCATGGTTGAAGTTTCAATTCCTCCGATCCGACGGCCTTTGGGTACTTTGGTGAGGCTACGACAGTAGAGTCATTCAGAATCATCGAAATCCAGAACGACTGTATTGAGATCAGTGAAAAGTTCAGCAGCAAGATCTCGATGCTGTCGACTATCAAAGCGATGTCAAAGATCTCCAAGATTGTATTTACTTTTCTGTCGTTTGGGACTGAGGATGAAGAGGAGGAGGGGGAGGATGAGAAGAATTTCTGGGTTAAAACCCTACCTGAAGTGGGGCTAGAAAAATAAAAGTCACCATTCTGCTTTGTTATTGGTTTTTATCATATGAGCAAATTTTTGCCATATAGACAAGCCATGTTATAACTGCATCATGATAGATTGACAGATCCGAATTGAAAAAAATTTGAAAGTTCGATGATCTGATTGCACTAAATAAAAGTTTAGAATGAAATTAAAAATTTTAAAAAAATTCAAAATTTTATACATAATTAAGCCTTTTCTCTTATCAGATAAAAGAAGTGATTGCCTTTTCTTCATTTTTTGCCTCATCTCCGACCCCTATTCTATCCCTCAATCTATCTTAATGCTGGCTACCTCCCTGCATTGCCTGCCTATCTTCGCCTCCTCCAAACCTCTATTCTATCTCCTAATGTTGCCTCCCACAGGCCACAGTCGCTACCTCCCACCTTGTCGCTTGCCTCTCTTGTGCTTGGCTTTTCATCAGTTTTTCTTTATCCACCTCCTCGCCTTCTCCTTTTTAGCTTTTTTGTTCATATTTCCATCACTGTCCGCCATCCTGCCACTGTCGGATGGAGTATAGAGGGGGAGAAGTGCTAGTTTTGTTGACAGAATACAAATTAGCTGAATGGAAGAGAAAGATCTTTGGAAAAAGCCCCTAAGGTTCTAAACCATTACCGCACTAGTCACTCGTGCCACCATGAAATAGCTCTAGAATTCTATAAAATTATCCACACCAACTATGTATGCTGCTATGGGCGGTTATCGATAGACAAATCTTCACCATCCTTGCTAAGTGGTGTCTTTTTTTTGTTTAGTACAAGCGGGCGCTCACACTAATCTACTATGAGTACATCCCATAAGATCAGAAAACAAAATGTCCTACAAGACTCGCAAGACCTGAAGACATGTTGAGCAGACACCATGATAATGTCATGAAGATAAGTTCAGATGTCATAAAGGAGTGGATGGGCCTCCAACTGCATCATATCATCTAGGATCTAGTTGATAATAATGATAAAATCTTCTTTAGTGAGGATTATTTCTGTCCATAGCTCCTATCTGGTATAGATAATGTCCGTTCAGACGATATGAAACTCAGCTTCCAGGATGGAAGGCTAAAAAAGATGTGATCCTCTGCCATCAGTAATTTGATGTCCGATCCTCAAATAACAAAATCAGTACCATTCCTGATGCAACCGTCGAAATTAACCCTGATAAATCTCGAAGGAGGGGGCTCCTAAGAAATGAAGATAACTCTCTAGATTGTTGTAAGAGCAGTATGGGAGCTTCAAAAATTAGAGACGTCAAAATGCAGGCTGACAGCATCGAAGCGGCTGTACTCTACAGCCAAGCAACATGCTCTCTCCAGCACCTAGTGAGCAGACACCACTTTGACTTTGAAGACCAAGTATTCTTGAAAGTTTAGATCTGATAGGCAACATACGCCATCCTTCTCCCTAGATATAGGTCGACCCCTCTACAATACTCCAGTAGATCGCATCTGAAAAGGAGTCCAACCAAAGGCCACTACTCGTCTCCTATGGTTGACCACCCTCCTCTTCTAGATTAACCTCGCTCTCGGATATTGCAGGAGGATATGCTCCATCGACTCATCTTTTAGCATACTGACTGGATAGAAAATCGAAAACTCTAGACATCTGTCCCTGAGTAACATATGCGTCGAAAGTTGGTCCCAGACAATCTTCCAAAAAAAAATCTCACTCTAACTAAATGGCATCTTTACCCTTGGGAGCACCATAGCAAATACCTTCTAGGTACTTTATGCGTTTCATAGAAGTCCCATGGTGAGGGGTGTCAATATGGCCCAACCTTGTGGGCCAATTATTTAAATGTTTTGGTTGCTCAGACCAACCAGATGGCCTGCTTGGTGAAAATTTGTCCTATGGGCAGGCCCATTTGCTTCCCTAACTGAAGCATAGGATAAGCATGAAATTTAAGTATGCCTAGGATTTGTCTTATTGGCATTAAAGCATTGTATCCAATACTATTTTTTGAACAATTCATATATTAATAACTCTATATTTAGTATAAATGATGGATTGGAGGAAGAATAGATAGGGAAGGAATGAAGGATGCATCTTCTATTTATCTTCCCATGTATTTGATGAAAAATGGAAAGATAGACGAGAATGATTACTTTTTTGTTTGATATAGAAAAAATAAAAAAAATAAATAATAATATTTTTATGGCATTTTTGCTAAACTGTCCTTTTATAACATAATTGTTATCAATTTATAACATTTATTTATACTAAAGAAGTAGAGTAACATATAAACTTATAATCTTTATAACTTATAATTATATAAAAATTATATAAAATTTTAATTTTAATTTATTTTAATTCTATATAAATATTAATTAATTTATAATATAATTTAAATAGTTAATTAATTTTATATAAATAGTTGGCTAAAAAAATGAATATAAATAAAAATAGAAGAAAATCTTAATTGTTTACTTATAATTAAGAAAACTTTGTGCTAACATTTAAATAATTAGTAATAAAATTTAATAGTATAAGATAAATAATATAGATAAAATAAAAAATATATATAAGTAAAAT
The DNA here is from genome assembly GCF_000442705.2 of Elaeis guineensis. Taxonomy (NCBI): domain Eukaryota; kingdom Viridiplantae; phylum Streptophyta; class Magnoliopsida; order Arecales; family Arecaceae; genus Elaeis; species Elaeis guineensis. Next base: position 96,312,090 of record NC_025995.2, on the reverse strand, counting down.
GCATAAAAAAAGTTAAGAAGTGCTAAGATTTTATTAAAAATTAATAAGGAGTAATTTTTGTGAACTTAAAGATCCATCATTTCTAGTATCCTTCTAATTTGAAAGGATACAAAATTGATGGGTCTAGATGGATGAATAATTTCTTCTTTTCATTCATTATTCATAAAATTTATCGAATCAAATGATGGATAGGGGTCATCCACCTTGGGGGGGGTGGAAGGGGGCAAGTTTTCTTCTACCACAAATGATGTCATATGATTGATATTTTAAGAGAAAATGATGTTGTAGAAGAGTTCTTATTTTTCTCATTTTTTTGCTGAGCATTCTTTACTCTCCCTTTCTTTGTTAGAAAAGTCAAATGTATCAGTTCTCAATTCGTGATGAAATTTCTAAAGGCAAAATCCTTACAAGAAATTGAACGGTTCAGGTTGACATCTTTATGGCCGAAGACCAAATATTATAAAAGAACGGGTTTTGCTCATTCTATTGCATTACCTACCTGGTCTTCACCAGCCTTAAAGGTTCCTATTTTTATATTTTAAATAGTTCAAACAAATTTATTCGCTCCAGATATTCCAAAAGCATAGAGCCTTTAATGTATAGTGCCAGATATTCTCCCATGATTGTATGCTCTCGTTGGCTGCTGGGTTGCATTGGAAGGATGGACTAAAGGAGAGCCGGAGAATAATTTTCCTCTCTGGTTTCTTCCCCATCTTACATCAACTACATGTATTCTGACATGGTAGTGGGATCATTAAATAAGCCTCGTCCTGTCGTTACAAAAGATGGCATATAGATGGTTTATCGGGTAACATGGATCATTACATGTAGCACATCATTTAAAGGCGGGCTTCGCTTCGTTAGGAACACTATTTGTCTCATACCGGCCTACTTCATAAGGATAAGGAAAGTAGCTTTCCAATAGATATGTTTATGTCCAAAGTCGTGATTTATAACCAACAATCGCGTATACTCTGGATATCTTATATTTTTATGACTAGTTTTCTTTGTTTTTTTATGATAGACATTAATTAGGTCGGTTAGGTTATGTAACCTCTTCCCACTTTCCTTCCTCCGGATATGAATATCCATGCCTACAACAATATTATTTTGTTTCTTTTATTTCCTTGATCACATGCATCAAATCATAAAAAATAGGTTCCCTTTGGCCGGTGCTAAATTGATGAGAATCGGATCGGGATGGCAATATGAGCCCTCCATGTGGGCTAATTTTTTACATGTTATAATGGAATACTTGATGAGCACTTGATGGAAGAGAAAGTCTTTGTGCATCGTATGTGGTGCAATAAAAATAGACCATCCTTTCTTATTGGGCCATATAGCCACCGCTTTCTATTACACATTTAATATCTGTATTTTATTTTTTTCATTTGAAATTTTGAATGATGAAAATATCTTTTCTTCTTTTGAAAAAATTATAACATCCTGTGATCATATTATGATATTCTATGGTCAAATTATGACTTTCTACGTAACAGCAAGTTATAATTTGGCCATAGAATGTCATAAAGAAAGAATATTTTTGTTATTTAAAAATTTTATAAATTTTCAATGATGAAAATATTTTTTTCTTTTTATGACTTTAAGAAGAAAATTATGACTTTCTGTTGTGCAAGAAGTCATAATTTGACAGTGGGATGCTATAATATGATCATAGGATGTTATAATTTTTTCAAAAGATGAGAGACATTTTCGTCATTCAAAATTTCAAATGAAAATATAGAATTGCAGATATTAAATACGCATTGAAAAATGGTGGCCACGTGACTCAATAAGATGAGATGGTGTATTTTTACTACATCGCATATGGTGCACAAAGAATTACTCCTCGTTGGAATACTTGATGGAAACTTCGTCCTATGGGCTGGCCCATTTACCTCGCTACCTGGACCTTATTTGGACCTGATAAGTGATAACCGAACGAACATGCTGCATCTTCCTGCTAAGTCTTGGTCTTATCTGCTCCAACTCTCCATTTCTTTCTAATATAGTTTCCAAGTATATATAATTCCATCTACAGCTTCATGTAGATCCAAACTCTTCCTCTACCTAACTTCATAATTTCTATATTATTATTTTTTTTGAAAAAAATCCTACTCAAGAAGGAAAATGCCTGCTTCTGGAGGTTTTGCTACTATAATCCTTGGGCATTCCTCATGCGCGCAGTCTTGGGTATTTGCAACCTGCTGTCAAAGTTGGAGCATATTATTGTTAAAAGATCAATGGCACGACAAAATACAAATGTTTTGCAGAAGAGAACCTGCATGCAAGTAGTTAACATCCGGTTCCATGTCATGCAACTTGAAATTTATGATCAACCTTGAACTCAGGCCATATGATACTCATTGTTCTTATTTCCAAAAAATTGGAACCTAGCTCAAGTTGGAAATTTTGAGAACTAGATACAACGCTGATGGAGTAGCTCTATGTCTGTTTTCTAAATATTTGAATGTGCATATTTTCTCCATAAATTGGTGCAATTTGGCCAAACGCCCATCATGCACAACAAAAGCAAGAGTGTCCGGTGCAATTTAGAGGTTATTCGTGTGTATGGCTGGGGCCTCATTTATACACTACCTGGACAGAATTCCCTTTTATGTAGCCACCTGAGTCAGCCTATTTGGTTAAAAGGTTTCATCCCAAAATATTTGGATTTGGATTTGGATTTTGCGTTGCTACATCTTTATCTCCAATGGGAGCACACATCAAATCGGAGACACAAACCCCACGATCTGGTCCGCGAACAGGGTTTGTCTCATGAAACTTGTGGGCGACACAAGCCCGCCCCCACGAGCCTGTCAGAGTAACACGTGGCCGGTCACAAATGGTTGGCAGTCATCACAATACTCGTGGACTGCAACCAGCCCTCACGCTTGCAATCCTCGTTATCTGCCCTTCAAAACCGGCCGTTGTTTCCTATCCACAAGAAACATTTATGTGGACATATACACCAAAAATTTCATTTATTTATAATTTAATAACAAAAATGCCATTATCTACATTCTAACTCAAATAGGAACAATGGTCTTTTAGTAATTAATTGTAAAGATCAGGGTATTTAGTGGATTTGGAAAAGAAAATGGAAATTAATATCAGAATTTAGTGATATCTATGACTCACGCCGACCGCGAACTCTGGTGCTCTTACGATGGGCTGAGATTGTCTGTCTCACTCTCGCCACTAAAAGAGCTCGAAAGGAAACCCCCACCCCTCTAACCCAAATTTCTACGAAATTACACCCAATTTTCTTCTCCATCTGCCTAATTCTTTTACGAATCTTAACATTTGTTTGGAATTTTTGGGCTAAATTCCATTTTTCCGTTCGCCGTTGATGGATCTCTGCACCAAGCTCCGGGGCATCGACCTCCGATCGGGATTCCTTTCCGGTTCCCCTCTTTTAGATGCCGGAAAGGCGAGGATCCGGCCGCGATTCCGCCCAGTCAGGGCTTGTCCCCCTCAAACCCGGCGAAGCCATGTATCCTTAGCAAAAAAGACTAGCTTTGCTAGTCCTAGAAGTAGAAACCCTAGCGTCTCCGCGAGGGCGGCGGTCGAAACGGCCGTCGCGGATGCCGAGACCACCGCCGACGTCGAATCTCTCTTTGCGGATGGCTCCGTCGACGAGGGTGCGAAGAGGCAGGGGAAGAGGAAGTCGAGCAGTGGGGCTTCGAGCGTCTCGTCGGGGGTTAGGTTGGAAAACATCAGCAAGAGCTTTAAGGGAGTGACCTTGCTGAAAGATGTGAGCTGGGAGGTGAAGAAAGGTGAGAAGGTTGGGTTGGTAGGGGTAAATGGTGCTGGGAAGACCACTCAGATGAGGATAATTGCTGGTTTGGAGGAACCCGATTCGGGGAACGTGGTGAAGGCAAAGGAGAACATGAAAATTGCTTTCTTGACGCAAGAATTCGAGGTTTGTCCCAGCAGGACGGTAAAGGAGGAGTTTTTGAGTGCATTCAAGGAGGAGATGGAGATTGCGGAGAGGTTGGAGAAGGTTCAGAAGGCTTTGGAAAGCTCAGTGGAGGATCTGGGGCTGATGGGGAGGCTGCTGGATGAGCTGGACTTGCTCCAGAGGCGGGCACAGGATGTGGACCTTGACGTGGTGGATGTTAAAATTAATAAGTTAATGCCTGAGCTTGGTTTTGCACCAGAGGATTCTGAACGGCTGGTGGCATCATTCAGCAGCGGGTGGCAGATGAGGATGTCTCTTGGGAAGATTCTACTTCAGGTATTTTTAGTTAACATTCCCAAGTAAAATCAGGGATATACTTGAAGTTAAAACAATCTGATTTGCTTATTCTTGAGGGTTGGGTGATGGAGTTACCAGTTAAATTCATTTCTTGTTTCAGAGTCTATCATGTGATGAGGACGCTCATAGGGCCATACAGCCATTACCCAGTTATGGTCCTGGCAATCCGTGGTCTCGGGCAAACCTAAACTTTGATTCTTCTTCTTCAAATTTTTTTTTCCCCAACAAAATGGCTGCCCCATGACTTGAGCCCGCACCATTGTACTTATTAGCTCAAGCTTTTTACTATTGCGCCAAGCCTTTTACCATATGATGAGCAGCGTTACCATATGATGTTTGTCTGTGCATGCCTGCATGACTCAAGTCCAGTAGAGTCCACTCCCTCATCTTTTTCATTTTAGGGGAAAATGTTCAGTTCAGCATTGAAACATCTGAAGCTAGAAAAGGGCAAAATCATAAAGAATTATGTTGGTAGATATGTTATATCTCTTGCACATACTTACATCATATGATCAGCACAGTCATGTTGATCAAGGGGCAAGATCACTTGTAGTCACTGATTTGACCAATACTCTCACCTGGAAATTGGTGGTTTTCCATTGATAAAAAAGATAATGATGGGAACAAAATGGAATCACTAAGGTCAGTTGAAGTGAGATCTGCACTATGACCAGAACACTCTGATACATAGTCATGGTGGCGATGCATGACTTCTATGTGGCAGTAGCCATAATGCTTGGTTATGTGGTTAAAATATGGTATGTAGTTTCCCTTTTCTCTTCTGTATTAGTACTCCAATAGTAAGTCTTGCCATTGTTTCTATCTCTAGTTAAAATTTAGTACCTTTGCACTATGGCTTTTGACATTGTCCTGATTTTTGCATAGTTAATTCTGGTAAGCATGTAGACAGGAAGAAGGATTTGGGCGGTTCAAGTTTCTGTATTAAGATCCTGGCATATATTATTTGTTTAATTCTTGTACTTTGTTGTTGGTTTGTTATGTTGTTGTGCTTGACATTGTCAATGCCATCTTCGTCATTAATATGCTTCCAGTTAAAAATAGTGTTCATGTAATGGAATTTGCTGGGGTGTTGCTAATCATTCCAAAGAACCAGGATTGATGTGAACTGTAACTAATACCAAAACTTACCCTATCCCTTTGGATTTTTGTGCAGCATTAGCGAAACATTGATCAAGAGTCATTCGTAGCCCTGGCTTTTTCTCCTCATTTTTCCTTTTTCTTTTGGGATGGGTTTTAATTCATGCATATTTATTATGGATATATTATTAAGGATTCTTGTCATAATCAGTTTTCTCTAAACTTGATTTAATACAAAATATAATATCTTGCAGGATCCTGATTTGCTTCTTCTTGATGAACCCACGAATCATCTTGACCTGGACACAATTGAGTGGCTGGAAGGCTATCTTAACAAGCAAGATGTGCCAATGGTCATTATATCTCATGACAGAGCTTTCCTTGATCAACTATGCACGAAAATCGTCGAAACAGATATGGGAGTATCCAGGGTATTTATGGGAAACTATTCTGAGTATGTGCTAGCAAAAGCAGCATGGGTTGAAGCTCAATATGCGGCATGGGAAAAGCAGCAGAAGGAGATTGAGCATACAAAAGACTTAATAAACAGATTGAGTGCTGGAGTTAATGCTGGGCGTGCTTCTAGTGAAGAAAAGGTATGTGTTTTTGAACATTCCATAAGACAGGATCAACTAATGTCATGAAACATGAATGGTACATTTTTCTTCTTCCCTCTTCAAATACATGTTAGTATACATCTTGGACATGTGGCATCATTTTTCAATTATGAGTTGGATGCACATTTTCATTTTGTTGGTTCAGGAAATAAATTTAGTCGTTCTATTATGACCTGGAAACATTAATTTAACAATGAGTATATGAAGTGTGTTATTTGATGTATCAGGTCTTACAGGGTATTGAACTATTCCATAGTATCTTTGATGCAACTATTTTCAAACCTCACCTACTTGCTCACTGCTTACTGCATGATACATATTGATGTGGCTATGAATAAATAGATGACCTGATACCATTAACTGAGCTTGCATTTATGAATCTTTCTGCAATCTTCACCAATGTCAAGTTAAACGTTAACTTGCAGTTAGAGTTGTATCCTTCCTTACAACTTCAATTTGATTATTCTTTTTCCCTTCTCTTCTTCATCTCTTGCAACAAACCCTAGCGCTTCCTGTATTAGGGAATTGTTTGTCCTCTTACTGGTCACTTCTTAGCTCTTATTTATTCCTTAGCTCTCTCCTAGTTCTACCACATAGGTAGGTCATCGATCTAATTTAGGTTATGTCAATTTTGTGCATGCACCTGGATACTACCTACAACCATTTTCCCCTTATTTAGCTGTCTATATGAACCGCATACGTGCTTTAAAGAGACTACTTTATGGATTACCAAGATTGATACTGCAACAAGGTGAGATGAGTACATTAAGCAATAGATTTGCATGAAAGAAGAGATCTTCTAATGAATTACAGGAAAAGAAGTTCGAGTAATTATGAAACCATTATTTACTTTTATGGCTTCTCTGCACACAAATGAAGACTGAAATTGCAGTGACTTGTTATTCAAGAACATTAGCAACATATCCTTTTGGGTTAATGATAAAGATCCTATTTGGTATTAAATCAATGATTCCAACCATGTTCCTAAGTCTACTTTGGCCATCATGCTTTTGTTCATGATTCACGAAGTTGAGCAAGTATGGTAGATGACAGGGGAGTCCTAAAGGTTTACACCCTTAGCAGCTTTTTGCAATTTTGTGGTTGTTGGATGGGAACTAATTTACCTGATAGAGCAAAGGAAAGCTACAATTTTGTAGAGGAGATGATGGGTTTTTCTGAATATGACTAATCTTCGCCATTTATTCCACTTCATACTCTTCATCAATGATTTGGATCACTTTTCCCAGTTTTAGCGGTAAGAGTGAGACAGAAATTTCATAAAGCAGTGCTGATTGCAAGATACTTCTCAAAATACTAGGTTGATTTATATTCATTTCGGTTGGTGTTGAAAAGCTTGTATCATGAGGCCAAAAAATGGGCAACCAAGCAGTGCCTGCCTTACCCCAAAATGAGGAGGGGCTGTTTCCACGAATTGAACCTGTGACCTCCAGCCATTGCACCAAGGCTGTTTCATGATAGGCAAGTGGCAAAATCTTTTGTCACTTATGTATTGTTTTCTAGAGCATATCCACAACATTTACCAAGTGAAATACAAATTGATGACACTCAAACGTACTTCCTGAATAAGGGGGTAATTTATTATTTATGTTGCTTGATACTGAAGCCTGCATGATTATATATAACATGCATTTTCCCCCACTTTCTCAAGAGACAAAATATTTTCTTCAGTATTCAAGACCATATCCATAATGCTCACTAAGTAAAATACCGATTGATGACACCCAAGTTTGGATGCTGATCAACAATGGTTGACTCGTAGTTGAGAAATTATCACCATTATATCTGGTGATACGTTGACGATGCTATGTACATGAGATTATGAGATCATCTCATCATGAGATGACACTTGTTATGATCAGTGTATATCAGCACATGGTTGATGTATCAGAAAAGTGGCAAAATTGGTAGGCTTTGTCTTGTGTTGTTTCCAGTTTGTTGGAGTTTGACATGATTATTCAATTTCTAAAATTGCAAGTTCTGCATTTTTTTTTAACAATTTACCAATTAATTTATTACAATACTATAACAGAAGTTGGAGAAACTTCAAGAAGAAGGGCAAGTTGAGAAGCCTTTTCAAAGAAAGCAAATGAAGATCAGATTTCCTGAACGTGGAAGGAGTGGGAGAACTGTCTTAATGATAAAGAATCTTCAATTTGGATATGGAGATGAGGTCAGTATAACAAACTTGATAAATGCAAGAGTTATTTTTATGCATGATTTTCGTATAAAAAAATAACACATGCCATGTGCTTTGATCACTATTCATTTTTCATGCCTTGTTACAATAAGCATCTTTTCTTTCAAATTCCAGGTGTTGTTTAATAAGGCAAATCTTTTAGTTCAAAGAGGTGAAAAAATAGCCATTATTGGTCCAAATGGATGTGGAAAGAGCACCTTGCTTAAATTGATTATGTGTTTGGAGAAGCCTATGGGAGGTGAAGTCACTATTGGGGAGCATAATGTTTTGCCAAATTATTTTGAGCAGAACCAGGTAACTATACTTTGCTCAGTTGCATTTGTGTTTCTTTTCTAATGATACATTCTTTTATCTATGCAACACCAGGATGTTTGATGTCACTTTTAAATTATAAATTTCACAATGAACAGGAAAAGATAGAAATTTTGTTGTTAGACTATAGTAAACAACCCACTTTGTCATGCACCATTACATGCCTATTTACTTCTCCCTCTAGAAATTGATTTAAATGGCAAGGTTTTGATATATTACTTCGGAGATGCAACTGTGACGAGCTTTTGTTTGGAATTACCTTGACCAATCAGTTGGTGCTGTTAATTTTTCTGAATGATATGTTTATATTGAAGTTATCATGAACTAAAAATTACAATTTTCTATCAGGCAGAAGCACTTGACTTGGAGAAAACTGTGCTAGAAACAGTAGAAGAAGCTGCAGAAGATTGGGGGATTGATGACATTAAAGGTCTTCTTGGCCGTTGTAACTTCAAAGCTGACATGCTTGATAGAAAAGTTTCACTTTTAAGTGGTGGAGAGAAGGTATGGAATAAGTCCTTGGGGGCTGGTTTTCTTATTTTCATTTGTTTTCTCAGCCTTCCTGATGCATTTGTTGTTCCACTGAATCTGTAGAAGATAATGAATGATTAAGCTCTGTTTACGTTTAAGCCTTGAATTATTGAAGTAAAGCACTGATTCATTTGTTATTTTGTTTTTAAAGACATTCTACTTTTTTAATGTTATTCCGATCTTTTATTTGCTTTTGGAGTATATACATAAGGGTGTTAACAGGTCAGTTAGGCCAGACTCGTCGAAGGTTCAAATCTAAAATTTTACCTAAACACTATCCAAATAAGATTCAGGCAAGGTCCAATTTGAGTGGGATAAACTTTATGAGACCCATTGGATGTGTAGCTCGTGGTATGTTAGGGCCATACCCTACTTGACATTCATTGGGTTATTTAGGTGTGAATCAAGTCTAGTTCTGGTCCTGAGCGGTTTCCACTATTTAGTGAGGTAAATTGCTTCACACCCTCAAAATAATTTATAAGTGACATAGCCAAGTATAGTTGATAATTGTTATAAGAAGTGCAAAGGGTATAGGAGTGATCTTATGCATTATAAACCAAGTAAACTATGGAATCTTGGTCAGGTCCAGGTCTGAATCTGGGTTGGGTTGATAAAAATCAGTTCCATACCCTAGTGTATTCTATATTCAGGTTGAGACACATATGGCTAGACCTGGACCTGGACCTGGACCAAAATATTTTTATACGTCTAACTTTGGTTTGGCCCATGCCTGCCCCATAGGTCTATGAGCTTGAATTGAGTATCGTGGGGTCTTAATGTGGTTCGAGGCCGCAGGTCTTAATGATAGCTTTAGGTGTAAGCAGGGCTGATATCCTTGCGTATATCATTACTCAATTACAATTTCAAGCAGAGGAGGCCATTTTAAATTTCCAACACGTCTTTACTATTCCATTGTTTTTATTTCATACATTATTGGCTTATTGGCCCACACAGGGAAAAATTTATAAATATAATTCATATGGTCAGTAATTGTGAAAGAACAGTTTAATTCTCTTGATTGGGTATGTAAAGACCAGTAAATTTGGTACATGAGGTATGTTGACATGCAGTGATTGCAAATGATAGTGGCATCTAGTGACAAATTTGACTTCACTCCAGAAATAAATCAGCCATCAGGGATGTTTTCTTGCTTAAAAGTTTGGTCATAAGATGTCAAATAGTTAATCAACATAATTCTGATTGACTTTTATGAGGGGTAATTTGGGATGAAGTGTGCACAGGGTGCCAACATTGATGACGTCAATGATATATTTGGGAGCCACAACAAGTCTGGGAATTAAATTGCAAACAGGCCTTGGTGTACTTGCAACTAATATGTGTCAGAATGCTCCATATGTTAAGTTATTTGTGTAGTGCTACTCAATAGTATTAAATAAGGGAAAATCCAAATTGCTATTGCTAAAGTGAGCATATGATGATATTGGAAGAAATTGGAAATGTTGATGATAATGATAGAATTGCTGGAGATAATGCTTATCATGGTTGATAACTCTTTAAGTATCTTAGGTGCTTTGTTTTGTTTGTCTCGAACGTATTACAAAGGTTGCAGACATGAATGCATCTCCAGTTGAATTGGTACAGATGAAGTGAATCAGCTTGTGCTTTTTGATTGTCTTATTCTTGTTTAATCATTTCATCGATGAGAAAGGAAGGACAAAAAAGGCTGATAGTGTTCTAGGTGTTGTCAGGTGTATTCATACAGTGACCATAGAAGTGACAAGTTTATGTGAATTTGTATCAAAAAAAAAAAAAAGGTTTAACATGTATACTCTAACAGAACCTTTGAGTTCTTCTGGAATAAATGGATGCACAAACCAGTTTCATTGGTACTTTTGTCTGTGAGGATTTGGCCAGGCTTGGTATGGACAGGTGCCCAAATATGCAAAGAACCCTTAGGAAATTGCAGGGACTCATCCAATAAATGTGGACAAGAGTTCTGGAAAATGAATTTGAAAGGCGTGCTGTAGGTTACTAAGAACAAACAGATTCATAAAACCAAAACATCCACAGGAAGCAAATCTTTACAAATATTGTCATTGAATCAATCCTATCAAGTATCAAGGGATGTCAGGTTCCCTGAACGTTTCTTCTCCCAGCTACTTCTGATAGATTTCTGTAGCTGAACTATAAATTGATCAGATCAAATGTATGGATGTTGTTATTGCTTGTAACATTTCTTGAATATTTTTGTTTGGTTTAAATCTTTATCTTAGTATTCTGTTTCATATATAAACTAAGAAAACAACAAGATAGGCAATCTGCGAATTCACTATTTCTTAATAAGAAGAGTGTTTCATAAATTGTTTAACTTTGAGTTGCAATTTGGTACTTTTGCCCTTGAGTTCCTTCGGAACACCAATTCCTCAAGGGATGATGTAGGACAGAAAGTCCAAAAATAAACATATTCAAACTTCCATCAATCATACATTTCTTCCTAAAGTTAAGTGCGTAAAGATAGGGTAATGAATGTCTACCTAAATATGCTAGTTGTTTGTCTTTTGAGGCTAAACTAGGAAATTAGTATTGCGACATGTATGCCCTATTATGCATGGTTCTGACACTCTAAGCTTGTTCTAAGTAATAAATATGGCTAAATAGAATGACATCTACATATAACATGTTATCTTAAAAACATGTTCAGTTTGCATGGATTACTTTGTCTGAATGATGCCATAGTTAAGCCGAGTAGTGTGATGACAAATGGCAACTGTGGTGATGATGTTGATATTGGCACTGTGCATTGCAACCATTTGAGGATACTTGAACCCCATGTCATCTAATACTTCATATGATTAATAAGTTTCATTTAAAAGTCTTTGATTCTTTTTTTTTGATAGTTGGTTCTGTTATTTATATGGCATTGTCAATACAAACATCAGCTAATGCACATCTGAGTCAGAATTTCAATTATCTTCGGGTCTGAAACCCATTTCCATGTTTTTGTGCTTAGGCTTTGATGTTTTCCCATGCTTGATGTCTGTGTCTGATTAGGTTAAACCAATAGCCGATTGCATATTAACTACTTCAGAAGAAAGTGGCTATATCTATGCTATTGTATAAAGGAAAGACTTCTATCACTTCTGGGTGGAGAAGAGGGGGTGGGGGGATGGTGGGGGTGGTGGTGATTCTCTTGTTTTTATCTACTTTGTGCACCTCCTGTTTCCCTATCGTTGCTCCACAATTTGTTAAAGGATAAAATAATAAAACAAAGTGTTCTATGCTGAAAGGTCTGTTCTTGATTGGCTACTGGATCACATCAATGTAACTTTTCCTCTCAAATTATGTGATGGGATTTCAGCTGTCCATCAAACACTCCTTCCTCTTCATCAAACATGTCTGATAGATCACAACTGTCCATGGTACCATTTCCTCTTATCTCATTCTCATATATTTCATATGTTGAATGCTAGTGTAGTGTTACATGCTACTGGCTTCTTTTGTACAAGGCACAACTATCAGACCTGCAACTGAAATGTAAAACGAAGCAGTTTAATGCTACATAAACTTTTGCTTACTAGTTTAAAATTGTATATATCCTCATGTTCTGTTTCGATGGTTTATAAGATTGGTATTAATGGACTGAGTTGTGTGATATCCATCCAAGATCTTAGTGAATCTGCATTTTCTAAAAGCCGGGTTAAGTTCTATAATTTTCATATATGACTGTTTTAACTTCAGCTCATATTTTGGTGCAGGCACGCCTTGCTTTTTGTAAATTTATGGTGAAGCCATCTACTTTGTTAGTTTTGGATGAACCAACCAACCATTTGGATATACCATCAAAAGAGATGCTGGAGGTATGCTGGTCCATTTTTCATCTCATCTAGGTGCAACTTTTATGTTCTTATGCCCATAGTGCATCGCTTGCATAAGCTGAAGTTTCTTATTCTGGAAATTTTGTCATTTTCAAACAGGAGGCTATATCAGAGTACAAGGGCACTGTCATTACTGTTTCTCATGACCGATACTTCATAAGGCAAATTGTTAACAGAGTAATAGAGGTGAAAGACAAAGGCCTACAAGACTATGCAGGAGATTACAATGTAAGTTTCTCCATTAGTTTCAAGACCCTCTTAGGAATTAAAACGTGTGAATTGTAAATAATTTTAAAGACGTCGGTTTGTAAAAGGAATTTTTCTAAAAAAGTTATATTTGCTCTGAAAGCATGAGTTATTGATTTCTAAAGTTAGCTTAATCCTTGGCAGTTTCATTACTGTGTTAATAAGGAATTGCATCTGAACGTTTCTGCTCACATGTGCAACACTCAAGCATTGAACACATTTTTGAACTCAAACAAATATATTTCCTGCAATAATTGCTGTATCAGTGAAGCGGACCATCGGTATTGTTGAATGTGGTTGGGAGAATAATAACCGCTTGGCACAAGAAGCTTGCATATAATTCTTTTGTGCAATTGAGCTTGCTATTTGTGTAAGGTGTTTAATTTTTGTCTCTCTATACTGTCTAAATAATAGAGATATATCAAAAGAATGATAGTAATTAATCATTTCCTGTTAGATTTTATGAAATATTTTTCAATAACTGAGAACAAATCAAATTGAATAAAGTTGCATAGTTCCTGTAATTTCATCTCACAAAATATCCCTGGATATATCCAAAGCATGATCAACTACGTACTTCTGGATTCCATTAGAGTCTCTTTCCTGGGTTCTGTCTTATCACTTAATCCCTGGTAGGAGTATCATTCAGGTTATATTCATTCATTTGTATTTTGTTTTTACAGTTACCTTCATCTTCTTAGTTATAGTATAATAATTTAGTTTCTACTTGATTATTTCGACAGTATTATCTTGAGAAGAATCTTGATGCTAGACAAAGGGAACTTGAGCGTGAGGCAGAGCTCGAGGAGAAAGCCCCAAAAGTAAAAGCAAAATCTAAAATGTCAAAGGTACTTCCACCTTACTCTCTGCTCTATGTATTCTAAAGACTTCAGTCGGCAGAACAGTTTAGGTGGCTGTTGAATTCTGTGGCACAAATCTCACTATGTCACCATTTGGCTTGTATACAGCAAGAGAAAGAAGCCAGGAAGAAGCAAAAGATGATGGCTTTTCAGCAAGCGAAGGCAAAATCTAAAGGTTTGAAGAATGCAAAGCGTTGGAAATGATTCTTGTCATGACCCTGTGTCCAAGTTAAAAAATCATCTTTGTAATAACCATGAAAAGCTTACATATGTACATAATACACAAATGTTCAAATAAAATCATACCTATGGTGGAATGAAAGAATAGAGATTCGCCTGCAGAATTATATATCTTTTGCTTAGTTCTCAATGTTTTCGGCATGCACTCTCATAAAATTACGTTCGAGTCACACCAGTTCCAGTATAACCAACCAACACCCTTTGGCATTGCAGAGACATGACAAATTGCAGCTAATTGGTATCCAAAATGTAAATGCTCGCAGCCATGTTTTGTTGTCAGCGGGGAATCTGTGCAAAATTTGGCCACTGGGACACTAAAAGAAGAGTCAGTTTCTTTTTTCTTCTTCTCTCTTTTTTTTTTTTTCCTGATGAAGAAAGAGCCGGTTTCTTTTTCCCTCTCACGTCGCATGGTAAATTCTTACTTGCATACTATCGACCTCGCTACCGTGGGAAAGTCCAAATGACTTCCACTGCACCCTGCCCGTTGCTTGAAACATTCAATGTGGGGAGAATGAGCCATGGAACCAACCTTGAGCCTGCTTTAATACAAGGTCGCTTTAAATAGCCAATTCTAATTGTCTGTTACTTGTTTACATGGCCTTGAAAGCAATATTCTCCTAGTGGATGTCATCATCCCTTGAAAGGCCTCTAATATGTATCAGAGGTACAAGAAGGGCTAGGGGAAAAGGGCAGTCAGGTATAACCATAGTACCAGAACCAAAATTGCTACATAGACTGGACGTTCAACACCTATATCTTCGGGATCATTACTTGCAAGTCAATGGCGAAATTCTCCTATGATTTGAGTTGCCTTTGATGCTATTATGAATATAATAGAAGCTAATAAATAATGATTAATCGGCAATTATATATAGATATAATAGAGAATGTAATGCAAAGTTACTTTAGACTAGTTCATAAGCAGTCCTTGATGTCCTGATGCTTTCCGTTGCATTTTGAGCTTTACTTGCATGTTTTAACATATACGCTCTTCCCACCATTTCCTGATTACCTCTTACATATCACGGTACAGATGTGCATCCTGCTCTTAATGTCATGGTTCTTCCTAAGGTATTTATATTTCACATTAACATTTTTTTTAGCAAAAAAAAAAAAAAAAAAAAAAAAAAAGGGAAGGTAACCCAACATTAGTGGGGAAACCCATTTATTTTATAGAAGGGAGAAGGAAGAGTTACAACTTATTAGGATTTGACGCCTCGAGATTCAGTCCACATTGAGTCCACAGCGAGATCCGCGATGAAAAACGGCGTCCAACGAGACCAAGATTACCTCAAACGGAGCTCGAACGGAGGAGATATGCGTGAGAGAAATTGGCACGGAATCCGAAACGGTAGAGGACCGCCGGCGAAGTGGCGGCGGCGCGGCTGCACGGGGCCCAGGTGCATAGGGTGCGGCCCAGCACACGCAGGCTGGCCCAGGCCCAGGCACGCCGCTGGGAGCCCGCAGCCCGATCCACGATGGATCGGGCAGTGCACAAGGAGGTCACGTGGACCGCGTGGGCATTTTTCATACATTTCTTACGGTCCACGGCACTGTTCCATGAACCGACGTGCGATCGAAGGGTGTAGGTTGATTCCGACCATGATCCAATGGTTTGGGGAGTTGTTTGGGCTTGATTAGGAGTTCTAATCACCATCTAATTCAGGTTTAAGGCCTTTAAAAGGGCCTGACGCGTGAAACAGAAGCATGGTGGTGCGGCATTGATCCGAGAAAGGCCTGGTGTCGCGCGGCTGTGGAAAAACTGAACCCACGGAGAGAGAGAGCATGCGGCGCTGAAAAGAGAAGGAGCAGCAAGGCTCCTGGACAGTGGACAATGGTCGCTTCAGGAGTTCGGGGGGGTCTTTCTAGAGAGAGAGCTTTTGTGAGGGAGAACCTTCTGTTAGGGAGAAATTGAGTGTACGAGGGTTGAGAGTGAGATCTCCTCTTGTAATATTTCTTTTTCTCATAGTAAAGTTTGCATGTCTCGTAGAGACGATTCCTTTTTTGGCTGATCCACATATTTGATTATTTTTATTTTATTTCTTCTTTCTTCCTGCTACATCTTGTGGTATCGAAAAGATCCTGGGAGGTGGTGTCCTGTCAGACATCTACCCAACAAGTGGTATCAGAATAAGGCGATACAAAGATGCAGATTGCAGTAGTGGTGAGCAAGACTGAAGATGGAAAAGACAGGATCAATCATATTGGAGATCAACAAGTTTGATGGAAAGAATAATTTCTTCTTGTGGCGGGCAAAGGTGAAGGACGTGCTCATCCAACAAGAGTTGATCGATACTCTCTTGTACGAGGAGAAACCAACTACCATGGAGATACGGGATTAGAAACGACTACAGATGCAGACGATGAGTACCATCCACATGTACCTAGCGGATGAGATGGTGATCCATGTGCTTAGTGAGACTTTTCTGACGGTGCTGTGGTCGAAGCTCGAAGAGTTGTACATGACGAAATCTCTCACCAATACTCTTTTCCTCTGGAGACAGTTCTACTAGCTGCGGATGACTAAGGGACAGAGCATGTAGGAGTATCTCAGCCACTTTCAGAAAATCCTCACGACCTCCTCAGTATTTTGAGAATATTGAGGAGAAGACTAGGGCGCTGGTCTTGCTAGCATCGCTTCTCCCTTCGTACAAGTCTTTGGTGACTGCTCTTCTAGTGGAGAAGAGCACCATCAAGATGGTCAAGGTCACCGCAGTGATACTTCAGAATGAAGTTCTCAGGATGGAGAACCCGGTTTCGAGCTCAGGTGGCAGTAGCTCAGCTTTGGTGATTTCTGGAGGAGCAGGAAGCGGTAGACAACGACAGGAGATCACGACGAGGACGGTCCAAGTCCAGGAGAGACTTGAGCAAGACTAGATGTTACCGGTGTGATGAGTTGGGGCATCTAGCTGGAGATTGCTCTCAACTCAAAGATCGGACGATGACTGCTTTAGCTGTTAGAAAATCTACTACGGTTTCGTACGTGTAGTTCAAAACTTTTTCTAGACATCTACATAGTGAAAATAAATAAATTAAAATAATTTTAATTTATTCATGTATAAGATCAGATCTAAAAATCGTAGTAAGGATCTTGATACGAATATATACCCACTATCTGAAATCTGAAATAGAAAAATAAACTCTCAGAAAAAATAAACAGAGATCAGATCTCCATACCTCGGATCCTGCGGATGTCCTGGGTTTTGATCGTAGTCGCGCACGTGCTCGGCCTCTGCTGGTATCCACATGGAGCCATTTGATTGGAGCACCGAGATCACCGATGTGCAAGCACGTTGCAGATCTCGCTCCTCATCCTTGGATCTAGATCTCTTCTTCTAGATCTTGAAGAATGAGATCACTGCATGAACTTTTTTGCGCAGATTCGACGGGATCTAAACCAGATCACTATGAAGAGAAGAAGAACCTTTCTTCTTCTCTTTTTTCTCTCTTAGATCTGATCTCTATCAGATCTGGACATGGATGAAGTAGAGAAGGGAGGAAGAGGCGTTGGGAAGGAAGACTTGATGTAAGAAAGAAGACGTTCCTTATCTCTCACGCACGTCTCCTCTCCTCCCTTTATTTTGTTGCTCAAAACCAGATCTCTCACACCCCAAAACCTTTTTAACCCCTTAATAGATCAAATCCCATTTGATCTTAGGCATCCAAAACAAAAAGAATGGATGAGATGCGCTGAGATAAGAGAAGAAAGAAGGAGAGATGTCTCATGCCAACAATTAGCGCACGCCCTCCTTTATCTAATTTTTTTATCACATAAAAAAATACTTCCATGCCCCAATCTGAGAGATTTCTATTCTATTTTGAATCAAATTCAAATAAAAAAATCTGAATAAAAAAAATTCCAGATAAGGCGGGCCGCCAACTATTGGCGCCCCCTCTTCTTTCACGCGCGCGAAGAAAAAAGAATGAGAAAAATAATGCCCCACTTCTCTTTTTGGCATGATTTCTTGAGATAGAATCTCAAGAAACTTGGACTCTCCGAGTTATGGTTCATCTGGTTCAAATAGGGCCTCAATCGGGTTCAAATCGAGTCTGAAACGAGCCGAATTCGAAAAGACTATCAAGCCTGATCCAATCAGGTTTGAAATCCAAATCTGATTTGGATAATTGAATCCAATTAACATTAAATTAAATTAAGTCTAATTAAATTAAATCTGATTTAAATTAATTAAAATTTAATTCATAATTTAATCAGCTTCAAAAAAAAATTACAACACTTGCAATTAAGTCTCTACACTAACAATTAGCAACTGCCAAAACTGTAACGCTTACAAATTAGCAGTTTCTAATATTCAAACTATCAATCCGATTGATAATTCGAATATGATTCAAGCCATTGATCAGGTCATATTCTTTTTGTGTGTGACCCCTCATATTCTGTTCTGTCTGGTAGTGAGACATATCATGATCTCCATCACAGTATCATCGAAACTCTTTTCGATGGGCTGAAACGATTCCAACTCACCTAAACAAAGATCGTTGATCCAAAAATGATCTTAGTGAGTTCTCACGATCTACCAGTGACAATTAGCAACATGTAGTGGCAATCCAACAGAATAGAAAAGTGAACTTCTAGGTACAGTTATCGTGTGATACAATCCCTCTATCGAGAGTTCCGACTGGATGGAGGTTATGGAGAACTCGTCTAACCCCATCATTAGTCATATGCTAGATTGGCTAAACTCGAGTTTATTTATGAATTTCGTGAAAATTTTTTTTCAATATTTACACTTACTCTGGCCAGAGATTTTTCTGAACTCAGTCTTACGAATCGCATAGGATTTCTTCTTTTCTACCAAGATCGATAGATTCTATCTAGGTGTATCCTACTTCAAACAATGAATTTGAACCTACATAACCAACATACACAGCAAGGATCCATATGGCTAGGGATCAAAGGAACGTGCAGTCAAACTATATAACCTCACTGCGAATAGCTAACACATCGCAGGTCAAAGTATCAGTGTCACCACTGCAGCATTGAGAAAATCACTGACGAATGAGTAGACATCCAAGTGGTTTCTCATGTTGGTCATGCTCAGTGTAAGTTATTCTCGAACAACCACATACACTCTCATCCTAGTGTTTCTACACTGCAGACTCGAGACTCATCTGTCCTAAAGGGAGGTGATCCGTGCATCGATCTTGAATGGATTGATCATTGTTCTCCGTGACGATCCTTCGATCAGGAGCATTTAGAAATTAACCACTAATGATGTATGTCTAAAATTCTCAATACCTTGAGAATATACAAAATCTTGTTAATTTATAGGATAAATCATGGACACATAAATATGATTGGTTATTAAGACTGCCCAACATGTACAAAATATGCCTTAGAGAAAATATATATTAGCCAAGATTGGCTTCTAGAGCACACATCCAACAAACCATCACTTGCACTAAAGCCAATCTGCCATATACTTGAGCCCCATCTTCTGAAGATAGGCTTCAGTGTTTAGCTAGCTAAGTGATTTGGGCTTACCACTATCATGTGGAGTCTACTCTCTTCACCTCCATGTATTTCTACTTGAGGTAATCGCATATATCTGTTCTATGTGCATGGACTTCTGATGAGATCTTAGCTCTTTAGCGAGGGCTATGGACCATTATCTTTGCAGTACAATGTCATAGCATCTAATAGTATGACATCTAAGTCTGCAACTATCATAAGAACCAGAATGCATCTTGCACATCTATAGCATATTCAGCTTCCACTGATCGATTATTTGGAACCCTTCCAATAAATCAAACTAATATAACTCAAGAATAGATGCTGATATAGACATTCTACCATTAGCATCAGTGTATCCTCCCACTCTTAGCTCTAATCTTTCTTTAAAGATGAGAAATAATCTTTTAGTGCTTCTCAAGTACTTAGAGATATTTTCACAGCAATCCAATGCTCCCAGTCTGGATTCGACTAATATCTGCTCGTAACTTGCACAGCAAGATATACCAAGTCAAGTACAAGGCATGGCATACACCTATGCCCGAGAGGATAACGGATCTCTCTTGAAGGTTTCAATGCTGAATCCTTTCAGCACTTCTTCTATGTACTTATCTGTGAAAATTAAATATCTTTTTAGGATCTATCTCTATAGATCCTTTATTTTCAGAATGTTTGATCTAGGTCTTTGAAAAGAAAATTCTATATGTAACCATATCATAATCAATGTCAGCATGGGACCCTCCCACTGACCTTCATGTAACTACATGATTCCTTATATCATGTCGTTGTATGTTTTTTGGATCATCCCTATATTCCCAATCTCTTTCGAGAAATATTTTTTTTGAATCCTTTGTAAGAATATCAAGTATCTTTTTAAATGATAGGAGATCCTACTAGATCGACAAGGTGGAGGAAGTACTACATATACTGGCTCATCTTAAATAGATTGTATAGGTCTTGTGACTCGTTATTCTTTAGAGACTTTCTCTTTGAGTTCATCCTCTTACTGTTTCTAAAAAAATAGTATGATTGTTCACAATCACATTGTGAATCACTGGAAAGAGAAAGCGATATCTCAAAAACCTTTTGAGATACCTTATAAACGAGTTTTCACAGACCTATCCTCTAACTTGTCTATCATATCATATCTCATATGGTGCGGTGAAATCAATTTTAGAAGAAACCTAATTTAAATTTCAGAAATTAAATCTTACTCCTAAAGAAACAATAATTAAATTAGTGATATTCATAATGGACCGGACCATATCTCATATAGTGCCATTGCTCCTCATATATACATCGTTGAGCTGAGGTGTACAAAAATTTTTTTATCATGAAACTATGTTATTCTTTTTAGATAATCAACAAATTCTCTATTTGGTATTGCATCCTCGATCCGATCGAAGTATCTTTAGAGATATTTTGATTTATCTTTTCTACTTCATATCTGAATTTTTTGAATCTTTCAAAATCTTTCAGATTTGTATCTCACATACATACCTATACCATGATACTCATCGATAAAGGTGATGAAATAGTGACAACCTCCTAGTCTGGCTCATCAATGGACCATACACATCATATGTGTACTAGGACAAGTATCTCAATGGTCGTAGTCCTTTAACTCATAAAGGACAGCTTGGTCATTAATTCTTAAAGAGATAATTCACAGACTAGATATGACTTAACAGTCAATAAGCCCAAAGGCTCATTTTTTTTCAGTTGGCAAATTATTTCTTTTCATACATGACCTAACCAAAAGAACCATCTGTATACTTCAAGTTATCTGGTTTTGAATCTCTCAGACCCAATGGCATTCACTGTTTTGCTTAAATAATTTTTACAAATGCATTACACCATGCAAATGATAAAAATTAAATCTAAACGGTAATCACCAAGATTAGGTGCTCACAGTCTCAGTGCAACTTATGTACAATTGCCAACTCAAAAGAGTCACTTCCTTTTCCTTCCTTAGATCTTATATTAAAGTGCATAATATGCACTAAAGTCTAATAAAAAAGAGAAAACCATAAGATCAATTTTGAGCAATTCGATATACCTTCCGAAGATATGTAAATATTTTTTTTAGGTTCTCTAGGTATATACCTCTGAACTTTTCAAGGTTCCTTAGTTACCAGCATATCGACCAATTCAGTTAAGGTGCTATAATATTTTTTCATATAATAATTTCACAAACTATCCGTATGAATCAGAAATTACAGGATCAAATTCATTAGTAATTTCTTATGCCTAGTCATGTCAAGCTTTTCAAGCTTTTTAATGTCCTTAATCATCGATTATGGACAAACTGCCCATCACGCATCTCATGCATTGTGCGACTCTGATCATCTCACAACTATTACAGATGAATCAATATGTCATTGACAGTCTACGTGTCCTTATGCATATATTGGATCTCATCGACTATGGAATCCAATTTATAGCATCTAACCCAATTGTCAATGTCCAACTATTTGTCAAGTATAGCTCGTTGACTATGGATTGGACAAGCTGATGATATTGGATTAATCTGGTCAAGAATATAACTTAATTTCTAAAAGCTAAGAACTATTCTTAGATTTCTAAGTCAAAATATGTAATCGATTTCGGTTAAGTGGTAGATATCTAGGATTCGAGCTAGAGTGTTGGAAGCTGAAAGAATTGATCACAGAGAGTAAAAATTTAATTAGATGATTGTACTTGTAATAGTTTATTCTAGTAATTTTAAAAACAAACAAAAGGCTTCCATTAATTTTTCGAATCTCTCACATTTCTCGGATGGAGAAACAAAAATCCTAACGCAATAAATGGTTCTAGTGGATACTGCATTCTCATCGATGTACGGCATCTCACCTAACAGTTATTAGTGACACGTATATCAATGCATGGATAACTCTTTATCCAGATGCTTCTCTAAGCATATTGCAGCGACTTGATCTCTAAGTCCTGTGGCCTCACCTATTAGTTTTGGTACATTCTTTAGTTAAGTCTGATCCACACCATTCACCAGCGAGAGCAAAGCTGTCATTGGATCCCTCACGTAATAGTTATTGAGTCCAATCCCATCTTTACCTCAGGGCATCTGATGCCAATAGAGTGATTGTGCCTTTCCGATGCAACCGAACCACTATAACTAGTCGAGAATGATCAATACCGAAAAAGACACCCGCATCTTTACAACGATGGAAGACCAGTAGACTTAATATTTAGTAAGGAGATTTGAGTTCATGTCTCTTCTAATTAGTCACATACATCTGATGTAGTGACTAGTATGACTTAGGTCAGCATATTTCATGTCTGACCAATCTAGTCGGCATGGGTGAACTCGAGTCAACAGGTAACCTAATACAAAATATAATCTCCCAAAATGACTAGGTAAGTAAAGATGGGTGGAGGTTTCCCCATTGCTTTTCTTAGACACCAATGAATTGACCAGGTCAGACAACAGAACTAATTAAATAATCACCATCTAGTACTAGACTTAGATACCAAATTGGTTGATTAGAATTAATTAGGTTAATCTATAGATCCGGGCTTGAATCGCTGAACCAAATTCGATCTTGACTTAATCAATTCACACATATATGAATTAATTTGACCAACTACAACTAAATTTGATTTTAAGCTCCTTTGACCTAATCCCAATCAACTCTTGATTAGGTTCGATCAACTGCTCAAAATCGGAAAGGATTCTAATCTGATCTAATTAATGACTCTAGTTGTAGTTTAGTCTCTAAATCTAATTTGTTCAACTCATACCCAAAAGCTCATGTTTTATGTATTGAAATTTAGATCTTAAATTCATAATTTTAAATCTTTTAATTTCAAATCTTAATTCTTAATTAAGTGCATTATGTACATGAGTTTAAGTTTAGATTTCGAAATATTTTCTAATCTAAACCATCTGTGTTGTATCTTATACAATATTGCTGTTTGCATAATCAAGTCGATTCATCCTGGTACATGAATCGACTTATCACAGTGAGTCAGCACACACTGAGATAAATATAAACCTATAGACCTAGCCTGCACAATTGAGTCAGCCCATCAGCAAATGAGCCAACCTACCAGGATCTTGAGTCGACTCCAACAAAAATGAGTCAACCCACCAAGCACTCGAGTCGACCCAATTGAGAATTGAGTCGGCTCCACAGACATACCAGTCACAGTTTCATGCTCTCATGCAAATAAGCCTAGGGTTTTGGATCTAAGATTTTACAAAAATTAAGTTTTAGATCGATTGTCAAACAATATATTAAATATAATATTTTATGATCTAAAATATATAAAAATACATGTATAATCTATTTTAAATTAAAATATATCATAATATAATTTTTTGTTCGCTGTTCATCTTCATAGAAAACATCACAGTCGGCATCCCTATACGTCATAACAGAGAATCTATCGAATGGGCAAGAGAGAGACTTTAATCCCTTCATTATCTTATAACCAGATGGCTATGGTGACTATCCCAATTTGATTACTAAGCTATTAAGAATTTAATCTAACATATCACATATGTAATCAATTAAAAATTAAATCTAATTATTTTTCACATGTCAAACATACGAGTAATAATATTAAATCTATGCATGTAGAAAGAATTTCAACAAACATACTAGATCCAAATTACATTTTAATTAAAATATTCAGATCTAAAACCAATTCAAATATGAATAACTCATGATTTATTTCAAATCTGAAATTATTTCAGATCTAAAATAATCCCGTAATCATATTACAATATATAGAAAATCAGATCTAATTTTAATCGATGTTCTACATCGTTGTAAGACAATTGTTCAGCATAACAAGGGTTATGCCAGGACAATCTTATTTCAGAATGATGTGATCATCTTATTAACCTTCAGATCTGATTTCTATAAATCAGATATCAAATCTGAGGGAGTTTCATGTTTGTATCAGAACCTGTGCTCTGATACCACTTTTAGAAAATCCGCTACGATTTTGTACGTGTAGTTCAAAATTTTTTCTAGACATCTACGCAACGAAAATAAATAAATTAAAATAATTTTAATTTATTTATGTATCAGATCAGATCTAAAAATCATAGTAAGAATTTTGATACGAACATGTACCCACGATCTGAAATCTGAAATAGAAAAATAAACTCTTAGGAGAAACAAACGGAGATCAGATCTTCATACTTCGGATCTTGCGGATGTCCTAGATTCTGATCGTAGCCGCACATGTGCCCGATCTCTACTAGTATCCACACGGAGCCATCTGATTGGAGCATCGAGATCACTGGTGTGCTAGCATTTTGTAGATCTCGCTCCTCATCTTTGGATCTAGATCTCTTCTTCTAGATCTTGAAGAAAGAGATCGCTGTGCGAATTCTTTCACGTAAATCCGACGGAATCTGAATTAGATCACTATAAAGAGAAGAATAATCTTTTTTTTTCTCTTTTTTCTCTCTTAGATCTGATCTCTATCAGATATGGGCATGGATGAAGTGGAGAAGGGAGGAAAAGTCGTTGGGAATGAAGATTTGATGTAAGAAAGATGTTCTTCATCTCTCACGCACGTCTCCTCTCCTCCCTTTATTTTGTTGCTCAAAATCAGATCTCTCATGCTCCAAAACCTTCTTAACACCTTAATAGATCAAATCCCATTTGATCTTAGACATCCAAAACAAAAAGAATGGATGAGCTGCGTTAAGATAAGGGAAGAAAGAAGGAGAGATGTCTCATGCCAACAATTAGCGCACGCCCCCTTTCTCTAATTTTTTTATCACACAAAAAAATACTTTCATGTCCTACTCTGAGAGATTTCTATCCTATTTTAAATAAAATTTAAATTAAAAAAAAATTGAATGAAAAAAAATTTCGAATAAGGCGAGGCACCAACTATTTGTGCCCCCTCTCCTTTCACGCACGCGAAAAAAAAGGATGAGAAAAATAATGCCCCACTTCTCCTTTTGGCATGATTTCTAGAGAAAAAATCTTAAAAAACTTGGGCTCTCAGAGTTATAATTCATCTAGTTCAAATAGGGCCTCAATCGGATTCAAATCAAGTCCAAAATAAGCTGAATTCAAAAAGACTGTCAAGCCTGATCCAATCAGGCTCGAAATCCAAATTTGATTTGGATGATTGAACCCAATTAACATTAAATTAAATTAAGTTTAATTAAATTAAATCTGATTTAAATTAATTAAGACTTAATTCATAATTTAATTAGCTCCAAAAAAATTATGACACTTGCAATTAAGTCTCCGCGCTAACAATTAGCAGCTGTCAAAACTGTAACGCTTACAAATTAGCAGTTTCTAATATTCAAACTATCAATCTGATTGATAATTCAAATATGATCCAAGCCATTGATCATGTCATGCTCTTTTTGTATGTGATCCCTCAGATTTTGTTCTATCTGATAGTAAGACATACCGTGATCTCCATCACAGTATCATTGAAACTCTTTTTGATGGGCTGAAACGATTTCAACTCACCTCAACAAAAATCATTGATCCGAAAACGATCTTAGTAAGTTCTCACGATCCATCAGTGACATCTAGCAACATGTAGTGGCAACCCAGTAGAACAGAAAAGTGAACTCCTAGGTGCATTTATTGTGTGATACAATCTCTCTATCGAGAGTCCCGACTGGACGGAGGTCATAGAGAACTTATCAAACTCCATCGTCAATCATATGCTAGATTGGCTCGAATCAAGTTCATTTGTGAATTTCATGGAAACTCTTTTCCAATATTCACACTTACTCTGACCAGAGATTTTTTTGAATTCAGTCATACGAATCGCATAGGACTTTTTCTTTTCTACCAAGATCGATAGATTTCATCTAGGTGCATCCTACTCCAAACAACGAATCTAAACCTACATAGCTAACATACACAGCAAGGACCCATATGGCTAGGGACCAAAGTTACGTGCAATCAAACTATATAGTCTCGCTGCGAATAGCCAACATACCGTAGGTCAAAGAATCAATCATACCACTACAGCATCGAAAAAATCACTGACGAGTGAGTAGACATCTAAGTGGTTTCTCATATTGGTCACGCTCAGTGTAAGTTATTTTCTAACAACCACCTATACTCTCACCCCAATATCTCTACACTGCAGACTCGAGACTCATCTGCCCTAAAGGGAGGTGATCCGTGCATCGATCTCGAATGAATTGATCACTATTCTCCGTGGCGATCCTTCAATCAGGAGCATTTAGAAATTAACCACTAATGATGTATGTCTCAAATTCTCAACACCTTGAGAATATACAAAATCATCTTTATTAATTTCTAGAACAAATCATGGACACATAAACATGATTGGTTATTAAGACTGCCCAACAAGTACAAAATATGCCTGAGAGAAAAGTATGTTTAGCCAAGATTGATTTCTAGAACACATATCCAACAAACTCCCACTTGTACTAAAGCTAATCTGCCATATACCTAAGCTCCATCTTCTGAAGATAGGCTTCAGTGTTTACCTGGCTAAGTGACTTGGGCCTACCACTATCATATGGAGGCTACTCTCTTCACCTCCATGTATTTCTACTTAAGGTAATCGCGTATATCTGTTCTATGTGCATGGACTTCTGGTGAGACCTTGGCTCCTTAGCGAGAGTAAGATTTCTATTACCGTAGGATAATGCTCCGAGCATGTCTTAGGTCAGGAGGAGCACAGCGTACGACGAAGATGGGATCAAGCGACCTAACTTGACTCTCATATTTGTCCATCCATGATCAGCAGGTGATTGTCCTAGGGCATAGGGGTGAGGAGATCAAGAAGCTCTCAGAGTTAGGAAGAGGCCGAATATCGAATCGAAGTGGAGATTATTTGGATTTGATGCCTCGATATTCGATCTATATTGAGCCCACAGCAAGGTCCGCGATAAAAAAAAAAGTCCAACGAGATCAAGATCACCTCAAACGAAGCTCGGATGGAGGAGATATACGCGAGAGAAATTGACACAAAATTCAAAGCGATGGAGAACCACTGACGGCCGACGGAGTGGCGGCGGTGCGGCCGCGCCTGGTGGGGTGCGGCCCAGGCATGGCTGCGTGGGGCTTGGGCCTACAGGGCGCAGCCTAGCACGCGCGGGCCAGCCCAGGCCCAAGCGCACCGTTTGAAGCTCACAGCCCAGTCCACGGTGGACTAGGTGGTGCACAGGGAGGTCGCATGGACCGCGTAGGTGTTTCCCACGCATTTCTCGTTGTCTATGGCACTGTTCCGTAGACCGACATGCGATCGGAGGATGTGGGTTAATTCCGATCATGATCCAACGATTTGGGGAGTTTGGGCTTGATTAGGAGTTCTAATCACCATCTAAGTCAGGTTTAAGGCCTTTAAAAGAGCCTAATGCGTGAAACAGAAGCCTGGTGGTGCGGCGTTGATCCGAGAAAGGCCTGGTGTCGCACAGTTGTGGAAAAACTGAACCCATGAAGAGAGAGAGCACGCGGCACTGAGAAGAGGAGCAGCGACGCTCCTGGATAGCGGACAGCGGTTGCTTCAGGGGTTCAGGGGGTCTTCCTAGAGAGAGAGCTTTTGTGAGAGAAAACTTTCTGTGAAAAAGAAATTGAGTGTACGAGGATTCAGGATGAGATCTCCTCTTGTAATATTTTTTTTTCTCATAATGAAGTTTGCATGCCTCATGGAGACGAACCCTTTTTTGACTGATCTACGTATTTGATTGTTTTTGTTTTATTAATTCTTTCTTCCTACTGCATCGTACGGTATCAAAAAGGTTCTGGAAGGTGGTGTCCTGGCCAGACATCCACCCAACACAACTGAATCACAGGAGAGGCAAGGTTTGTGAGCTTCTGTGTGAGCATTTGTTTTGTCCCATATTGGTTATTCATTAGAAAGATCTTGGATGATTATATAGGACCACGGAATCCAAATAATACATTCTAGCTAGTTTTTTTGAATGAGATCTTGGGTTATTACAAATAGTATTAGAATAAATCCGGCCCATAACTCATATGGACTAGGAGATACTGTAGTATGAGTTCATTGGACTGACCACAGCCCGATCATGGTGTTTAGGACTATATGTATGGATTTGACCTTTAGTCTGGCAAGGACACCAAAACTTAAATAAAAAAAGTATGTAAAGATCTGTACGGATATGTATTTAATCTCATATTGGTTATTTACTGAGAAAATCTTGGATATTTATACAGAAAGAAAGAATCTAAATAATATCTTCTGACTAATTTTTTTGAATGAGATTTTGGATTATTACCGGATGTCGAAAAGAAAGAACAAGATTAACCATGAGCAAGCAAGTGCCTTAAGGAATACAAGAGCATACTTTGGGCGGTCTGGTATCTTTCAAATAAGTTAAATGAAAGTTAACGAGAAAATGTTTGAGAAGGTAGCTTTGGTGAGGGATGGTAAATTTTTCACCATCATAACCATTAAAGAAGGTAATGCAATGCTGCCTTGCATTATGCAATCATACTGGTGAGAGGATCATGATATATATGTGATAGAGGAGGCTGTATTTATAAAATTCTATCAATATGCCAACTTAAGTTGTAGCACCTATCAGCAATTAGATCTCACAATCTGGACAATGCGCTTTTCGATATTTTGTTGTCGCCTACTAAATTAATTAGGACTAAATTTTGAGATGGATTATGTTGATCTATGCATGACATGACAAAGAAAGTTCTCATTAGGTGTAATCGTTAAACACCTCAATCCATGCGTGTTTTAATCTTAAGACAAGTGGGCTATAAATCATCAGTGACACTCCATATAATGGAGGTTCTTTTTTGGGAATACCGGGAGGTGCCTTTTTTTTTTTTTTTTTTTAAAGCGTTGCTTGTATGGGTTGTTCTTCCTCTGAGCTTGCCATTATTTGTACAAAAAAAAATTATGGAGCAAGAAATAAAAGTTTGGAATAGAATCATAAGGAATTTTTAAAAAAATTTTACTAGATAGAAGGATTTTTCTGGTTTCATTCTTTTTCGGGAAAAGGAAATCATCGCAAACATTGATGGACTTTAATTTCCAGGAAAACCCTCTAAGGAAATAATTCCCTTAAAACGAATTGATTTATTTTTCAAAAATAAAAAAAAATAATAATTTATGGGTACTGATGGTTATATTTTCGATTCTTTGTCAAGGAAAAAGAATATCTCGATTTAAACTAAGATTCCATTGGAAGGAAGAGAATGTTTTAGGTTTTTATCTTGATGAATTAAAAAAAATTATGTTAAAAATAACTAAACCAATTTTATAGCTCGTAAACTCGTTTTTCCTTCCTTCCCCAATTTTTTTTTTCTTTTTATTTTTTTTCAAAAAAAAGTATGAGCCTCCTAATATGTAAAATCAAGAACATCTCTAACTTAGCATCGACTCTAGCAACCATGACACCTTGTCAATTAAGTTTCGTAAATAGACAATGATCATGCATTGCAAGTAACCTTCGCATTATTAAGTATTTTTTGTATGATATATATTTTTTTAATAATCATGGTAGGACCACCGGCAAGAATGAAAAAAAAAATAAAATAAAATATTTTAGATTTATTAGTAATAAATTATAATTTTATAAAAAATCATAAAATTATACTGAGATTCTCTTTATCACCGCGATCCATATAATAAACCCACTGGATTACTTAACTCTCTCACATTTAAAAAGCATTAAAATATTGTAAGCTTTAGCACGAGTTTCCCAGTTTTAAATATGGATGCATTATTGTATTATTTCTTGTGCTGTGGTAGTTGGTACGATGGAGGGACCCAGGACACGACCGATATTTTGCTTTCTTTCTTTTGGTAGCTTGGTGATGGCGATGCAATTTCCAGAAGTACAAGATGGCAAGTGGCCCGTGGAACCTTGGACCCTCGTTATTATAATAAATAGATCTCGGCGGTGGTTTTGGACCAAATAAGAGATCCAGAAATTGGATGACCGAAGCGCCTTTTGCGGGTGGGACCCTGGACGTTAAACGTGTGGCTATCAAAAAGACGGGAGTACCCATTATTCCTAGTACATCAATTTATTTTATACCCTTATTTTACGCCAAAACTACAGGCTCCTTCAAATTCGTCTATACAACTTTGTTGCTGTTCTTATGGGAATTATGCTCAGCTGTAAATCTTATCTCTACCCTATCATAAAGTCTTCAATTTTCTTAATTACTTCGTTAAATTTATGTGCGAGTTGGAGTTGAGACATAGATTAAGGTGCTAACTCTTGGCCTGCTAAACAATGAATTTTTAAGTAGCTCAGTAAAGTACATATTTATTTCATTCGACGACGTAACCATGCTTAATAAGCACATAGTAGTCATTTCTGCCTTCATGGCATCTTTTTGCAAAGTTTACATGTACGTTTCCATAATAAAATTATGCATATTGTGGGTTTAATATAAATTTTTTTTAGAAAAAAAAGTAGACCAACACTCTTGAAGGAGAGCAAATTAACAATCAACGAGCAACCCTAATTGACATCAAAGAGTCATTTAATTGCCCATTTGCTGACATATATCTATTGCAATCACATTTCATAATAAAGAGCACGATAAAACAATTTCATAATAGAGAGCACCATCAAATAAATTTATTTGAAAATATAATTAAATATCTAGTATGAATTAGTAAAATTGATACAATAAAAGCAAGTGTCTAAAATTATTTGAATAATTTGCATATGTATATAATGAAAATTTCATACCAAGATCTTCAATTATTGCATGTATCCCATGCAAGTGACCTTTATTAATAAATCTAAGTATTGATTAACCGATCATGCATATATTTTTGAATAATTTATTGTTGACTAAAATTCTTGAATGGCATGTTGTTGTTAGTTTTTGCAAACTTTAAGTGTGAATCTAATTAAAAGAATTGATAACACAAATGCATCCAAGTAACTTAAGGATCATATCACTTTCACATGAAGCGAGGAAAATTAACTATGATCATATTTAAAATGTGTGTCATAACCCAAAGTTGGACCACATGAAGTTAGTGGCTTATGTGATTTGAAAGATCGTAAACACCAATGAGAACTTGGAAAATATAATAATTTATAAACTTTTGATATTAAAAAAAAAAAAGATAGTTTTTTCTTGCATTTGATTTAAAAGGCTAATCTTGAGAAAAATATGCATGGTATGATAAATTTTATTCAATTATCCCAACTTGATGATAGACATATTTTATGCTTTATTTGGTTATTGATCTGATTGTGATTAATGTAAATAAAAGACTAATATTATTAATTGTTGTTTGAGTAACTTCAAAGATGAAACTATCTTTTTTGATGAATGACATATGATAATTAACAACTTCAAACATATTATGTAAATCACTACTAATGAAAATCAATTATAATACTCAGATATTGCAACCAAGTAAGGATGTAAATGATACCTAAGAACTCGATAATCCAACACATTATTTATCATGATTGAGTATGGATCAAATTATATTTTTGATAATTGAAGTTTGATTCTTTATATAATATCTGATTTCTTATCAAATTAAATTTTGATATAGCAACATTTAAATTAGGACATCCAAAAATATATACACAAACTATATATTTTTTTGGTGATATACTCAAACATTATATGTAGCACAAACAAATAAAAAAATATAAAAAGAATTGATTTCATGACTTATGTTAGTTTCTTTTTTCATATTTAGACTTATACATTTTTCTCATGCATGCTCTCCCTAACCTTCACCCGTTGCTATATCATCGTTATTTTCCGCAACTTCACTTGATATGGATAACCATTTTGATAAGAATCCTATTTTTTTGGGTAAAGAGAGTCCTTTAAATTAAAAAAAAAAAAACTGTTAACCTCCAGCTTGTTGGCTCACTAAAACCAGATATTTAATTGAACATTAAAAAATGAGAATCTGAACTTAAATAAAATTATCACTCCCTCCATCACCCTCTATATGTTGAAATCTTTTATGGACCACTGTACAGTGTATTGTAGATGCAAACAAAGCTTGAACATACCCAAAAATAGTTTTTTGTGAACAGCTGCTCCATGAATAGAATGCTACCTGGCGACCTTGAAATAAAAATAATAAAATACTAGGCAATCGAGGGTATTATAGTCATTTCATATCAGATTCCAGTTACACCAAAGACGTGCGGTTGGGGGCGTCGCAAATCGAGTGTGAGAGATGACGCCCTTCTATAAAGCAATCATAAGTTGATACGTGTCCTTGGTGTCCGTCCTGGAAAGCGCGGACGCGAAAACGTGGGGCATCAGGGGGTGGCAGTTTTAGAGAACTTCAACGGCGTCCTCAACGCACTCACGACGAAGAACGGATGTTTTAGCGCCACGTGGAAGAGATTGCACTCATAGTGAGCCACGTGGACGTGGAATGGAATTGGTGCACTTCGGCGTCCGTGGAAACGCAGCGAAGCCGAATCTCTGGATGTGTCGGCTCGGCTTGAGGTGGTCGGTATTCCGGTTTGTTCTCGGAAATCTAACACCAATGTCATGTATTTCTGGGTGCGCACGTGCTGCACCTGCTCTTCTCAACCATAAAATAAGATTACGGGAAGAAGGGTGTGTGTTTTTTTTTTTTTTGGAAAAGAGAATGTGCTAACAGCTGCTGGATTTATTTAGAAAGGATAGCCTACTTATACATGAAGAACCAAGAAGTTTTCACTATATTTGACCATAACTTGATTGGACATCAATATCCTAAACAAAGAACCAA
Source organism: Elaeis guineensis (assembly GCF_000442705.2). Classification (NCBI taxonomy): domain Eukaryota; kingdom Viridiplantae; phylum Streptophyta; class Magnoliopsida; order Arecales; family Arecaceae; genus Elaeis; species Elaeis guineensis. The sequence continues at coordinate 96,278,703 of NC_025995.2, read as the reverse complement.
TAAGATCGGCAAATAAATTATCACTGGACGATGAAAACTATAATCATTTTAGTTTGAACTTGTGTTCCTCCTTCCTTATAAAGCACAGACTCATCGGCTAGATGTTCAATTACAAATTTTTATATCTCTGTCCTCATATTGCTATAGGTATTCTTATTTTTTAGTAAACATGCTCCTCTTACTTTAACTCTCATTTTTTAAAAAAAAAAATAGTACAACAACGAATAATAAGAGTAATGTTCATTATTTTATGTAGTTAGTAGGGAAAAAAAATCTGTATGAATATATTGTAGTTGAACATAATAAAATCAAAATCAAAATCAAAAAGATGTTTGGATAAGTGAAACTTTTAATTAAAAAAGATAAATTTCATAATTTTTATTTTTTGTAAAATTTTAGAAAAGATACTTCTTTTCATGGTGGGATTAGGAAAGGAGAGTATAATTAATTTGAAATTCATGATATTACTTATTCATTTTCTAAAAATTGCTCATGAATTTTAGAGATGATAGAGTTTTCATTCTTCTATAATAAGTATAGAGGTAACAATATGTTAAACTCATAAATAATATTACAATATAAATTATTTGATATAATAATTGAAATTCCATCTATACTAAGTCAGTGTCATCTTTTTGTGATACATGATATACACATATGAGATTACCGATCGATCTAAAAAAAATTAGAATTTAGCATAAATCACACTCACATCATGTTCAATCTTATTAATTGAACTGAACTTCTACATAGTTAACAGACTCCATATTAATTTCAAATGAAGCTCAAAATTTGACGTGATTGGATCAAATTTTATGAGATCAGATATAGAGTCGATTAAGCTCAACATGGCTACACCCTTGCATGTCTACGTGTTTGTTTTTGGCGATAAAAACAAATGTAGCTTATTTGGCACCTAGTTAAGCAAGAGAAACAGGACTCTGATGTGCTGAACAGCTGTCTGCCTTTCTTTACCCTAGGGCTGCGACACCAGAGCTACCTGGGCATCCTACAGGCATCGCTCAGCCGCGGAAGGATCCAACAACCGACGAGGCTAACAGCCGCCAGGTGCCGCCCGTGTGTGATAAACATGAGAATTAATATATTAGAGACCTTAAATATATCATGAATTAAATTAATTAGTTGAAAATTGATGTTATTTAATTTATTTTACAGAAAATTAATGAAGACCCAAATATGTCCAAATAGTCAAAACTCAAGTACCAAAGCTAACATGGGTGCATGCCGTTCAAGGCTTGAAGCTGGCCTTCAGTGAAAACCATAACATTAAATGAGAAAGCCCATGGTATATTTAATGCTCAAGGAGGAGTAAAATGAGTGCTGTGAGTTGGTTCCAAACAAAATATTTAATTGGCTTCTAGTTTTCCTCCATGTGGTCCATGCTGTACCAACAAAAGCTATATGGCTTCTTCACACGAAAATACTTGGACGCTGACCGGACGCTGCAAGCATTCAAATAAATATGGGAGAAAGGGAGACGCGCAATGCATAAACTCATGCGGAACATGAAACGGACACACCTGGAATGCGGAACCAACGTGCGAACCACGGAATAGATGTGAGAATATAGTGTGGAAGTTTTGACGCAATACGGATGCGGCTTGAATTTTTATTTATAGAGAAACCATAGGAACGAAAAAGGGGGACATGCTGGACACCGCCATTCTTCATCTCTTCTCCCATCATTCTCATTCCATATTTTATCTAGCTTAATTCTCCAAACATCCAAAAAGCTTCCACCATCCATCACATACCAGCCCCCCCTCTTCCATCTCCAACCTTCCAAACAATCCATTTGCTCAACCCCAGGATGTCAGTGCGTAAGAGTTCCATGGAAAGCTAGACTCCTCCAACTCGGAGAGACGATGAAACCTGCAATACAGATTTATTTTCTTTATCTTGTATTTATTTTCTATGCAATGAAATAAAAAATTATTTTATGCTTCATGCTCATTTGATATTCTTTCTTATTTCTTTAGAGGTTTGGATTCGACGTGTACGACTTATACTTTTTACAGACATACCGTGATCTATAGATACGGTACGCGCTAGGAAAGATAGATCATTATATTTCAAGTTTGAGTTTCTAACTGGTAGTTGAGTTAAGGTAATCTATACTCTGGACGAACGAGCCATAATCCAAGGATACAGTTCGTACCTATTCGAGGTAAATTACGCTGCTTCTTAATTACAAATCTCATCATTGCGACATAAAAGTAAAAGAAAATAGAATTTATTTTACACGGTGAATTCTGAATTTTCGAGGTTTCTTTCCTATTCAATTTTTTTATATAAATTAAACTTAAATTATTATTTTCTTAATAATTAATTAAAATCAATCATCTTTTTTTTTATTAATTATAAATAATTATTCGAGATCTCTGTGAAATGATCCTGATTCACCCTAGCTATATAGTAAGTTAGAATTAGATTTATTTTTGGTGCCCTGACGATGCGCATCAAATTTTGGCACCGTTGTTGGAGATCTTGGCACGGTTGATATTTTTAAAAAAAATAATAATAATTTATTTATTGCTTTCTTTAATTTATAGTCTTTTTAGTTAACTACTTTATTTACTTGTTTGCATTTTGTTCTCTTGATTTATAAAAAAAAATATTATAAATATTTGCTTACTTGCTGAATTGCTTTAGTTTATTTTCTTTATATTCTTGAGTTAACTTTTAATATAATTAAAAATTTTTTATTTTAATTACTTAAAAAAAATAAATAAATAAAAAATTATCTCTACATTGACACCTTATAAACCATTTAAAAAATTAGAGACTTAATCATAAAATTTAAAAAAAAATAAATTGATTTAATTTAGTCTTGACTGTATGCTAATTACGAAGATTGGACATCTTGATTTGTTGCATCTCATCTCCATAATTAATCTTAAGGGCAATAACCCATTAATCAGATAAGGTAGAGATTTGATCACCCTTTCTTGGTCCAAAAATTATATCCTTCATTTTACATTAAATCAAGCTTTAATTTTAAAATCAACTAGACGTCGGCACTAGAAATTTCGAGCTCAATAGGACAAGAAAGCTCTAGAGTTGAACCGAGTGCGGATTGATTAATTGCTCGATGTCTAAGGCAAGTGGTTAAAGAAAGTGATTTTCAATTGGTTCCGTTGACTGACCTGGCCAACTCAGTTGGTGTCTAAAAAAAATAATGAGCAGGGAACCTCCCACGTCTTACACCTACCTGGCCGAGTCAGTTAGTCAGTCTTGAGCTTGGAGTGCTCAAAGGCGGCCTTGAAAGTTAGAAACTGTCTAGATCTAGGTTAACCCTAGGATAGAAAGTACATGCTTATCTAATTTGATTGTAATTAACACCTAAACATTAACTAATTTCTCCCTTCTCAGAGTTTTAAGATTCTTAGGTTCTTCTCTTTAGATTTTCTTCATTCTTTTCTCACTTTATTTAAATAAAAAAATAAAAATTAAAAAAAAATTAAAATTTTTCATGTGTGCTCTAAAGTATAATTGTAGGGTGTATGCTCGGTCGTAGATCGTTACGACCAGAAATCCAACATTTTGATCCAGAAATAGAAAGAACCTTTAGAGCCAACAGACGTAAAAACATGGAACGAAATCAGGAGAATGATTCACCTAGGCAGTTGAAGGAGTACTTTACTCCTTCCATATATACCTACTCTCCTTGTATTCAAGTGCCCCCTGTGAAGGCCACCCAATATGAAATTAAGTCTAGTATAATCTAAATGTTACCTTCATTTTATGGACTTAGTAATGAGGACCCTTATAAACATCTTGAAAAATTTTTTGAGATATGCTCAACTGTCAAGATTCACAACTTCTCCGATGATGCTCTTAGGTTAAAATTATTCCCTTTCTCACTTAAGGACAAAGCTAAATACTGACTACATACTTTGGATTCCATAACTATATCAACCTGGGACCAGCTGCAAGGAGAGTTTCTCAAGAAATATTTTCTCAGAGAAACAACTAATCAAATAAGAAAAGCCATAACTAATTTTTTTCAATTAGATGGAGAAATATTCCATGAAACATGGGAGAGGTAAAAGGACCTTATTAGAAAATATCCCCACCATGCTGTACCCAAGTGGTAGTTAATCCAATATTTTTATGATGGGCTATCTGAAAGACATCGATAAATGGTCGATGCATCATGCGGTGGAATATTCATGCTCAAAAGTGAGGAAAAGGCATGGCAACTATTTGAAATTTTAAGTGAAAATTTATTACATCATATGTCTACCTCCATTAGAGATAAACCCATGTTAAACCCAAAGAGATGTGGAATATATGAAGTAGAAAACTCAATAGATATCCATCATAAGGTAGATGAATTGTCCCAAAAGATAGATCAATTATTAAGTATGGGACATTCCTCTTCTTCATTTTGTCAGATGCAAGATATATGTGCATTATGTTCGAGCCCTACTCATTGTGTGAATGATTGTCCAGTTGCATCACAGTTTCTTGAATATGTACAAGAACAAGTCCATGAAGTCCAAACTACTCATAGATCAGGGAACAACCCCTATTCTGGTACGTACAATCCAGGATAGAGAAACCATCCGAATTTCTCATGAAAATCACAACCAGTGGTTCCTCCAGTGCAACAAAGATCAGGTTATCCGGATGTGGTTTATAGACATCCATCTCAGTCACAATACCAGAACCCTCCTCAACCCACCCCAAGTACTCATAACTCGGCTTTCGAAGAAAAGGTACTGCAAGCACTTAAAGGACTAGAAATGAATACCCAACTCCTTCACTCCCATACGCAATCAATAGCAAAGCTAGAGACCTAGATAGGTCAGCTAGTAACAGCTTTCAGTAGGAGGAAAGAAGGCAAATTATCCAGTCAGCCTATTAATAACCCAAAAGGACAGTACATGGCTGAAAGCACCATTGGTCCTGAAACTTTTTCCGAACATGCCAAATCGATTATGACCCTTAGAAGCAAAAAAATCTTAAATCAACCTGAAGTAATCCAACAACAAGAGCAACCAATTCCAGCTACACCAAAAAAGAAGAAATCTGAAGAGAGGAAAGAACCTGTTAACCCAGCACCTGCACCTAAGGCTCCATTTCTCAGTGCTTTAGAATCTCCTCTACCTCTTGATAAGAAGGGTATAAAAATGAATGAAATGCTGGAACTATTTAAACAAGTCCAGATAAACTTACCTCTTCTCGATGCCATTAAGCAAGTTTCGATCTATGTCAAATTTCTAAAGGACCTGTGTATACAGAAACGAAAATCAAAGGCACAGATACCAAGAAAAGTCCACCTAACTGAACAGGCCAGCTCAGTTTTTCAGCAAATTGTCCCACCCAAACTGAAAGATTCAAGTACCTCGATTATTTCTTGTGTCATAGGGGACCTCATAATTAAGAAGGCATTATTAGATTTGGGTGCAAGTGTCAACCTTCTTCCGAGCTCTGTATATGACCTATTTGGATTTGGAGAGTTATAACCCACGACGGTGACCTTACAACTAGCAGACCAATCTATTAAGGTACCTTGTGGAATGCTGGAAGATGTGTTGGTAAAAGTAGATGAATTCTATTTTCCTGTTGACTTTCTTGTGCTGGATATGGAATCTGGCAGCAACCCTAGCCAAATACCGATCATCCTAAGTAGACCCTTCTTAGCAACCACTAACGCTTGTATAAATTGTAGGACCGGGGTTATGGATGTATTTTTCGAAAATAAGAAGTTGAGGTTGAATATTTTCAATGCATCTCAAAGACCACCTACGTACGACCATAATGAGATCACCTATTAGAGGAAGTTGTAGAAGATAAAGCTCTTGCCTTACTCAACTCAGATCCTTTACAGGCATATCTAACACATTTTGGAATGAATAATTTTAATATCGATGGATACACTGAAGAAATACATGCTTTGCTAGAACCTCTCAATTTTAGCACCACTCCCCTTTGGACTGTAAAGTATGAACAATTACCAACTCAATCAAGTCCTCTGATACCATCCTTAGAAGCACCACCTACTCTAGAACTAAAGCCTCTTCCTATCATGCTGAAATATTCATTTCTTGGACCCAATGATATCCTTCCAGTGATCATTGCATCTGACCTAACTACTGACCAGGAAGACAAACTTGTAGGGGTGCTCAAAAAGCATAAAGAGGCTATAGGGTGGTCGATTGTCGATTTGAAGGGTATAGATCCTTCTGTTTGCATGCATCATATTCACTGCGAGGTTGAGGCAAAACCACATAGGGACATGCAACGAAGATTGAATCCGAATATGCAAAAAATCGTGAAAAAAATAGTGAAATGGCTAGATGCTGGAATTATCTACCCAATTTTAGATAGCCAATGGGTTATCCAACCCAAGTAGTACCTAAGAAGTCAGGTATTACTGTAGTAGAGAACGAGGGTGAATTAATTCCTACCCGTGCAACAACTGGTTGGCGAGTATGTGTGGACTACAGAAAGCTGAATGCCATTACTAGGAAAGATCAATTTTCTTTGCCTTTTATTGATCAAATTTTAGAACGGCTAGCAAGACAAAGTTTCTTCTGTTTTCTAGATAGATATTCGGGATATAACCAGATCCCGATATTCCCTGCTGATCAAGAAAAGACTACCTTCACATGCCCATATGGAACATTTGTATTTAGACGTATGCCATTCGGTCTCTGCAATCCACCAGCCACTTTTCAACGGTGCATTTTAGCCATCTTTTCTGATATGATCGATAAATTTTTAGAAATCTTCATGGATAATTTTTCAGTATTTGGCTCTACCTTTGATGACTGTCTTCAGAACCTAGCCAAGGTTCTCCAATGATGTGGAGAGATAAATTTGGTTTTAAGTTGGAAAAAGAGTCATTTTATGGTTCGTAAGGGAATCTTGTTTAGACATATTGTATCCAAGCGGGGGATCAAAGTAGATAAAGCAAAGGTTGAAGTAATCTTGAAATTGCCTCCCCCAACCTCGGTTAAACAAGTGCGATCCTTTCTAGGCCACACAGGTTTCTATAGGTGTTTCATTAAGGATTTCAGCAAGATCTCACGACCCTTGTGCAACTTGCTTGCCAAAGAATTTTTTTTTTGATTTTAATGAAGATTGCCTAACCGCTTACAATAAACTCAAAACTGCCTTAACCACTGCACCAATCATAAAATCTCCGGATTGGATCCTACCATTTGAAATCATGTGTGATGCTTCTGATTATGCTGTAGGGGCGGTCCTTGGGCAAAGGTTTAATCGAGAACCGCATGTAATATATTATGCAAGTAAAACTCTTTCAGATGCTCAATTGAATTACACCACGACTGAAAAAGAGTTACTCACTGTTGTGTTTGCCCTAGATAAATTTAGATCATATCTTTTGGGCTCCAAGGTCCTAGTATACTCTGATCATACAGCGCTGAAACATCTGCTATCCAAAAAGGATACAAAATCTAGGCTGATTAGATGGATCCTTCTATTACAAGAATTTGATTTAGAAATTTTAGACAAAAAAGGTTCTAAAAACTTGGTAGCAGATCACATTTCTAGGATTCTAATAGAACACAATAGAGAAATGATCAGAGATAGGTTTTCGGACGAACAACTCTTTTCAATATCTTCCATTGGTCTTCCCTGGTTCACTCATATAGTCAATTACTTGGCTGTGGGATAAATACCATCACATTGGACCCAACAAGAAAAAAATAAAATTTTCTCCCAAGTAAAGTACTATTTCTGGGAAGAACCAGAGTTGTTCAAATATTACCCAGATCAAGTAATCCGATGTTGTGTCTCCGAGTGTGAAGTCCAAAGTATTCTTAACTTCTGCCACTCGCTAGCATGTGGGGGACATTTTAGTGGAAGAAAAACTGCAGCAAAAGTGTTGCAGAGTGAATTTTATTGGCCGATACTATTCAAAGATGCACATGAATTCAGTCGTAATTGCTTGCGATGCCAGCAAACAAAAAATATTTCGAGAAAAGATATGATGCCCCTATCCCTTATACTTGTAGTAGAAATTTTTGATGTTTGGAGAATTGATTTCATGAGACCCTTTCCCTCATCATTTGGATTCGAGTATATTTAGGTAGCAGTGGACTACGTATCAAAATGGATAGAGGCTATGGCAACCCGAACCAATGATCATAAAGTCATGATCAAGTTCATTCAGTATAACATCTTTAGTCGATTTGGATGCCCAAGAGCCATAATTAGTGATGGAGGTACACACTTCACGAATAAGCACTTCGATACGCTAATGAAAAAATATGGAATAACCCATAAAGTCGCCACACCTTATCACCCCCAGACAAGTGGCCAAGTTGAGGTGTCCAACAGGGAGATCAAGCATATTCTTGAAAGAACGGTAAGACCCGATAGAAAAGACTGGTCAGCACGCTTGGATGATGCATTATGGGCTTACCGTACTGCTTTTAAAACACCCATAGGAATGTCTCTTTATCGACTTGTATTCGGTAAAGCTTGTCATCTACCAGTGAAATTGGAACATCGTGCATTTTGGGCCATACGATAATTTAACTTTGATATGAAAAATGCAGGTTCCAATAGGAGACTTCAACTAAATGAACTTGAAGAGCTACGCAATGAAGCATACGAGAGTGCCAGAATTTATAAGGCTCGAACTAAAGCATACCACAACAAATTCATTGCACGAAAAATGTTCGAGCCCAATCAAAAAGTTTGGCTCTTCAATTTTAGGTTGTAATTTTTTTCTGGTAAACTTCGTTCATGTTGGAACGGACCTTTTATTATAACTCAAGTATTTTCTTATGGAGCCGTAGAACTCAGAGATCCTAAACAGGAAAACATCTTTAAAGAAAACGGTCAGCGATTGAAACCTTACATAAATAGAATTTGCGATGGAGAATTAATTGAATCTGTTGATCTAATGGATCTAGTACCGTCATGATACTCAATTCAGTCTGGCTGAAGATCTTAAACTTAGTGCTCCTGGGAGGCAACCAGTTTATATATTTTTTTAATTATCTAGCTTCTTTTTTTTTCGTAGAAAAATTCAAGAAAGGCAATCAGCCAAGTTGGGAGGAGTATCTCATCCAAAGCCCAGATGGAGTCATGAACTAATCACGCCCACAAAGGAAGAATCCCTCACATGACAATGAACGAGCACATCACATCCAGGTGGTATCTTTTCTTATAATTTCTTTCTCTATTCTACTTTGTTATTTTCTTCATCCATTGGGGGCAATGAAAATAAAATTGGGGGGGGGGGGAAGAATAATTAAATTAATCAAGTTTTCAAGTATGACCATAATCAATTTTGTGTACCAAATTTTATCTTGATTTGAAGTAAATCAGGTATTCTAATTGATGAATGATTAACGGTTTAGATAATTTTAGAGATATTGAGGGGCAAATTATTAAGGAAGCCCAATAAATGATAGGATTTAGACCAGAATAAATTTTGGAGTGATTCTAAAATCTCTTCTTACTGATCTCAATGAAAAATCTGCTTCATGGGAGTTGAGTGAAAAGGTCGAAGTATACAAAAGTTCCCCTTAGTATTTGCTTACATGCTCAAAAAAAAAAAGGGTTTTAGCATGTGTCATTGAATAACCGGGCCTCTTCGTCTAAGTAAGCGTTGTGGTTCGCGTCAAAAGATGAGGATACAAAAAATTGAGTATAAAATTATATCTTTTCTTGGACTCGAGTCAGTAAGTCCGAGGGGTGTTCTACACCTAATACCCTAAAGCCAACTGGTTTGGGAGTCATTGGCTGAAAACTTGCTACAAGGGTCAGCAAGAAAGTTTTTTTTTTTAAAAAAAAAGAAGATAGAAGATAATAAAGGGGACTAAATTGTAAGAAGACAATAGACTCAACTCACATCAAGTTAGAGGATTTAAAGAGTAGAGTTGGGAGTCGGTAAAAGAATATCTCTAAAAATTTTTATGGACTTCACTCAACCACTGAATGGGTAAAATTAATAATCCAATGAAATACTTCTTTGATTGTCTAGCCGGGTATCAACTGACTTTAGAACTACCTAATATAACTTTTAATTCAAAGACAAGTCAGTACCGATTACTGATTTTTCTATTTTACTCGAGGACGAGCAAAAGCTAAGCTGGGAGGTGTGATAAACATGAGAATTAATATATTAGAGACCTTAAATATATCATGAATTAAATTAATTAGTTGAGAATTGATGTTATTTAATTTATTTTATAGAAAATTAATGAAGACCCAACTATATCCAAATAGTCAAAACTCAAGTACCAAAGCTCCACCAAAGCTAACATGGGTGCATGTCGTTCAAGGCTTGAAGCTAGCCTTCAGTGAAAACCATAACATTAAATGAGAAAGCCCATGGTATATTTAATGCTCAAGGAGGAGTAAAATGAGTGCTGTGAGCTGGTTCCAAACAAAGCATTTAATTGGCTTCTAGTTTTCCTCCACGTGGTCCATGCTGTACCAACAAAAGCTATATAGCTTCTTCACACGAAAATACTTGGACGCTGACCGGATGCTGCAAGCATTCAAATAAATATGGGAGAAAGAGAGACGCGGAATGCGAAACGGACACACCTGGAATGTGGAACCAACGTGCGAACTGTGGAACAAACGCGAGAATGCAGTGTGGAAGTTTTGACGCGATACGGATGCGGCTTGGATTTTTATTTAAAGAGAAACCATAGGAACGAAAAAGGGGGATATGCTGGACACCGCCATTCTTCGTCTCCTCTCCCATCATTCTCATTCCATATTTTATCTAGCCTAACCCTCCAAACATCCAAAAAGCTTCCACCATCCATCACATACTAGCCCCCCCCTCTTCCATCTCCAACCTTCTAAATAATCCATTTGCTCAACCCCAGGATGTCAGCGCGCAAGAGTTCCATGGAAGGCTAGACTCCTCCAACTCGAAAAGATGATGAAGCCTGCAACACAGATTTATTTTCTTTATCTTGTATTTATTTTCTATGCAATGAAATAAAGAATTATTTTATGCTTCATACTCATTTGATATTCTTTCTTATTTCTTTAGAGATTTGGATTCGACGTGTACGACTTATATTTTTCACAGGCATGCCGTAATCTACAGATACGGTACGCACTAGGAAAGATAGATCGTTACATTTCAAGTTCGAGTTTCTAACTGATAGTTGAGTTAAGATAATCTATACTCTGGACGGACGAGCCATAATCCAAGGATACGGTTCGTACCTATCCGAGGTAAATTACACTGCTTCTTGATTACAAATCTCATCATTGCGACATAAAAGTAAAAAAAAATAGAATTTATTTTATATGGTGGATTCTGAATTTTTGAGGTTTCTTTCTTATTCAATTTTCTTTCGTAAATTAAACTTAAATTATTATTTTCTTAGTAATTAATTAAAATCAATCCTCTCTTTCTTTTATTAATTATAAACAATTATCCGAGATCTCTGTAAAACGATCCTGATTCATCTTAGCTACGTAGTAAGTTAGAATTAGGTTTATTTTTGGTGCCCTGATGATGCGCATCAGGGAGCATGACACGGAGGGTGACGGGCGCAACGGCATCCGTCCGTCAAATGCGCTGTGGGCCCCGTAGTATTTAGTCTTGTTAAATAACGACGCATCGCATCACAGATCGTCGGATGCCGCAGGTGACGTCTGCCAGCTCAGTACGCGCCGTCATCCCTCCGACTCCTAGGAATACGACACCATTTTTTTTTTAAATTTCAAAGAAATTTTCTCATTTTTCTCCTCTCTATCTCTCTCTGGTTTTAGATTTTCTCACCCCTATAAATCCCGGCTCGTGTCTCTTATCTTTCTCAATTCTGATCTCCATGGGAAAGTTGGGATTTTTCGACGGCTCTTCTCTCTGCTTCATCGAGGTCTCAGAGGTACTCTCTTTCTCCGTCTCTCTTCCCGTCTCTCTGCTTGTAAATAAGTCAGGTTTAAGGCCTTTAAAATGGCCTAATGCATGAAACAGAAGTCTGATGGTGCGGCGTTGATTCGAGAAAGGCCTGGTGTCAAGCGGTTGTGAAAAAACTGAACCCACGAAGAGAGAGAGCATGCGACGCTGAGAAGAGGAGCAGCGAGGCTCCTGAATAGCGGACAGCAGTTGCTTCAGGAGTTCAGAGGAGTCTTCCTAGAGAGAGCTTTTGTGAGAGAGAACTTTCTGTAAGAAAGAAATTGGGTGTACGAGGATTGAGGATGAGATCTTCTCTTGTAATATTTTTTTTTCTCATAGTGAAGTTTGCAAGCTCTGTGAAGATGAACCTTTTTTTGACTGATTCATGCATTTGATTGTTTTTGTTTTATTAATTCTTTCTTCCTGCTGCATCGTACGATATCAAAAAGATCCTAGAAGGTGGTGTCCTGGCCAGACATCCATCCAACACAACTGAATCACAGGAGAGGGCAAGGTTTGTGAGCTTCTGTGTGAGCATATGTTTAGTCCCATATTGATTATTCATTGAAAAGATTTTAAATGATTATATAGGACCACGAAATCCAAATAATACATTCTAGCTAGTTTTTTTTAATGAGATCTTGGGTTATTACAAATAGTATTAGAATAGATTCAGTCCATAACTCATATGAACTAGGAGATACTGTAGTATGAATTCATTGGACTGACCACAGGCCGATCATGGTGTTTATGAATATATGTATGGATTTGACCTTTAGTCTAGCAAGGACGCCAAAACTTAAACAAAAAAAGTATGTAAGGACCTATGCGGGTATGTATTTAGTCTCATATTGGTTATTCACTGAGAAGACCTTGGATACTTTTATAGGAACAAAGAATCTAAATAATATCTTCTTACTAATTTTTTTGAATGAGATTTTGGATTATTACCAAATGTTGAAAGGAAAGAACAAGATTAACCATGAGCGAGCAAGTGCCTTGAGGAATACAAGAGCATACTTTGGGCGGTCTGGTATCTTTCAAATAACTTAAATGATAGTTAACGAGAAAATGTTTGAGAAGGTAGCTTTGGTGAGGGATGGTAAATTTTTCACCATCATAACCATTAAAGAAGGTAATGCAATGCTGCTTTGCATTATGCAATCATACTGGTGAGAGGATCATGATATATATGTGATAGAGGAGGCTGTATTTATAAAATTCTATCAATATGCCAACTTAAGTTGTAGCACCTATCAGCAATTAGATCTCACAATCTGGACAATGCGCTTTTCGATATTTTGTTGTCGCCTACTAAATTAATTAGGACTAAATTTTGAGATGGATTATGTTGATCTATGCATGACATGACAAAGAAAGTTCTCATTAGGTGTAATCGTTAAACACCTCAATCCATGCGTGTTTTAAGCTTAAGACAAGTGGGCTATAAATCGTCAGTGACACTCCATATAATGGAGGTTCTTTTTTGGGAATACCGGGAGGTGCCTTTTTTTTTTTTTTTTAAGCGTTGCTTGTATGGGTTGTTCTTCCTCTGAGCTTGCCATTATTTGTACAAAAAAAAATTATGGAGCAAGAAATAAAAGTTTGGAATAGAATCATAAGGAATTTTTAAAAAAATTTTACTAGATAGAAGGATTTTTCTGGTTTCATTCTTTTTCGGGAAAAGGAAATCATCGCAAACATTGATGGACTTTAGTTTCCAGGAAAACTTCTAAGGAAATAATTCCCTTAAAACGAATTGATTTATTTTCCAAAAATGGAAAAAGAAATTAATTTATGGGTACTGATGGTTATATTTTCGATTTTTTGCCACGAAAAAAAAATATCTCGATCTAAACTAAGGTTCCATTGGAAGGAAAAGAATGTTCTAGGTTTTTATCTTGATGAATTAAAAAAAAGCTATGTTAAAATTAACTAAACCAATTTATATAGCTCGTAAGCTCGTTTGAATCTCTCTCCTTTTCTAACTATTTTTTAAAAAAATAAAAAAAATATATAAACCTCTTAGTATTTAAAATCAAGATCATCTCTAACTTAGCATCGACTTGTGCAACCATAACACCTTGTCAACTAAGTTTTGTAAATAGACAATGATCATGCATTGCAAGTAACCTTCGCATTGGATGATTTTTTTTTTTAATAACCATGGTAGGACCACCGACAGGATGGAAAAAAAAAAATTAAAAAAAAATTGAAATGAAATATTCTGGATTTATTAGAAATAAATTATAGTTTTATAAAAAATCATAAAATTATACTGAGATTCTCTTTATCACCACGATCCATATAATAAAGCCACAGGATTACTTAACTCTCTCACGTTTAAAAAGCATTAAAATATTGTAAGCTTTAGCACAAGTTTCCCAGTTTTAAATATGGATTCATTATTGCATTATTTCTTGTGCTCTGGTAGTTGGCATGATGGAGGGACCCAGGACACGACCGATATTTTGCTTTCTTTCTTTTGGTAGCTTGGTGATGGCGATGCAATTTCCAGAAGTACAAGATGGCAAGTGGCCCGTGGAACCTTGAACCCTCGTTATTATAATAAATAGATCTCGGCGGTGGTTTTGGACCAAACAAGAGATCCAGAAATCTGATGACCGAAGCGCCTTTTGCGGGTGGGACCCTGGACGTTAAACGTGTGGCTATCAAAAAGACGGGAGTACCCATTATTCCTAGTACATCAATTTATTTTATACCCTTATTTTACGGCCAAAACTACAGGCTCCTTCAAATTCGTCTATACAACTTTGTCGCTGTTCTTATGAGAATCATGCTCAGCTGTAAATCTTATCTCTACCCTATCATAAAGTCTTCAATTTTCTTAATTACTTCATTAAATTTATGTGTGAGTTGGAGTTGAGCTATAGATTAACGAGCTAACTCTTGGCTCGCGAAACAATGAGTTTTTAAGTAGTCTAATAAAATATATATTTATTTCATTTGACGGTATAATCATGCTTGATAATCATGTAGTAGTCATTTCTGTCTTCATCCATCCATCAGCAACCTTTTGCAAAGTTTACATGCACGTTTGCATAATAAAAATATGCATATTGTGACTTTAATATAATATTTTTTTAAAAAAAAATAGGCCAACTTTTTTGAAGAAAAGCAAACTAACGAGCCCGAATGGGCATCAAAGAGTCATTTAGTCACCCATTTATTGACATATATCTATTGCAATCACATTTCATAATAAAAGACATGATCGAACAATTTCATAATAGAGAGCACCATCAAATAAATTTATTTAAAACTACAATAAAACAACTGGTATGAATTAGTAAAATTGATGCAATAAAAGCAAGTGTCTAAAACAAATTGAATAATTTGCATATGTATATAATGAAAATTTCATATCAAGAGCTTCAATTATTGCATGTATACCATGCAAGTGACCTTTATTAATAAATCTAAGTATTGATTAACCGATCATAGATATATTTTTGAATAATTTATTACTGGCTAAAATTCTTGAATGGCATGTTGTTGTTAGTTTCCGCACACTTTAAGTATGAATCTAATTAAAAGAATTGATAACACAAATGCATCCAAAAAAGTTAAGAATTATATCACTTTCACATAAAGTGAGGAAAATTAACTACGATCATATTTAAAATGCTTGTCATAACCCAAAGTTGGACCATATGAAGTTAATGGCTTATGTGATTTGAAAGATCATAAACACCAATGAGAACTTGGAAAATATAATAATTTATAAACTTTTGATATTTAAAAAAAAGATAGTTTTTTCTTGCATTTGATTTAAAAGGCTAATCTTGAGAAAAATATGCATGGAATGATAAATTTTATTCAATTATCTCAACTTGATGATAGACATATTTTATGCTTTATTTGATTATTGATCTGATTGTGATTGATGTAAATAAAAGACTAATATTATTAATTATTGTTCGAGTAACTTCAAAGATGAAACTATCTTTTTTGATGAATGACATATAATAATTAACAACTTCAAACATATTATGTAAATCACTACTAATGAAAATCAATTATAATACTCAGATATTGCAACCAAGTAAGGATGTAAATGATACCTAAGAACTCGATAATCCAACACATTATTTATCATGATTGAGCATGGATCAAATTACATTGTTGATAATTGGAGTCTGATTCTTTATATAATATCTGATTTCTTATCAAATTAAATTTTGATATAGCAACATTTAAATTAGGACTTCCAAAAATATATACACAACTATATATTTTTTTGGTGATATACTCAAATATTATATGTAGCACAAACAAAAAAAGAAATATAAAAAGAATTGATTTTATGACCTATGTTAGTTTCTTTCTTCATATTTAGACTGATACATTTTTCTCATGCATGCTCTCCTTAACTTTCGCTCGTTGCTATATCATCATGATTTTCCGCAAGTTCACTCGATATGGATAACCATTTTGATAAGAGTTTTTTTTTTTTTTGAGGGGGGGGGAGGGGTAAAGAGAGTCCTTTAAATTATTATTAAAAAAAAAACTGTTAACCTCCAGCTTGTTGGCTCACTAAAACCAGATATTTAATTGAACATTAAAAAACAAAAATCTGAACTTAAATAAAATTATCACTCCCTCCATCACCCTCTATATGTTGAAATCTTTTATGGACCACTGTACAGTAGCAGATGCAAACAAAAGCTTGAACATACCTAAAAATAGTATTTTGTGAACAGCTGCTCCATGAATAGAAGGCTGCCTGGCGACCTTGAAATAAAAATAATAAAATACTAGGCAATCGAGGGTATCATAGTCATTTCATATCAGATTCCAGTTACACCAAAGACGTGCGGTTGGGGCGTCGCAAATCGAGTGTCAGAGTGGACGCCCTTCTATAAAGCAATCATAAGTTGATACGTGTCCTTGGCATCCAGTTGCGTGCCTTTTCTTGTCGTGTCTTGGTGTCCGTCCTGGAAAGCGCAGACGCGAAAACGTGGGGCATCAGGGGGCGGCAGTTTTAGAGAACTTCGACGGCGTCCTCAACGCACTCACAACGAAGAACGGATATTTTAGCGCCACGTGGAAGAGATGGCACGCATAGTCAGCCACGTGGACGTCGAATAGAATTGGGTGCGCTTCGGCGTCCGTGGAAACGCAGCGAAGCCCCCTGGATGTGTCGGCTCGGCTTGAGATGGTCGGTATTCCGGTTTGTTCTCGGAAGTCGGAGGTCTAACACCAATGTTATGTATTTCTGGGTGCGCACGTGCTGCACCTGCTCTTCTCAACCATAAAATAAGATTATGGGAAAAAGGATGTGTTTTTTTTGGAAAAGAGAATGTGCTGACAGCTGCTGGATTTATTTAGAAAGGATAGCCTACTTATACACGAAGAACCAAGAAGTTTTTCACTATATTTGACCATAACTTGATTGGACATCAATATCCTAAACAAAGAACCAATAAGATCGGCAAATAAATTATCACTGGACGATGAAAACTATAATCATTTTAGTTTGAACTTGTGTTCCTCCTTCATTATAAAGCACAGACTCATCGGCTAGATGTTCAATTACAAATTTTTATATCTCTGTTCTCATATTGCTATAGGTATTCTTATTTTTTAGTAAACATGCTCCTCTTACTTTAACTCTCATTTTCAAAAAAATAATAATAAAAAAACAATGAATAATAAGAGTAATGTTCATTATTTTATGTAGTTAGTAGGGAAAAAAAATCTGTATGAATATATTGTAGTTGAATATAATAAAATTAAAATTAAAATCAAAAAGATGTTTGGATAAGTGAAATCTCTAATTAAAAAAATAAATTTCAAAATTTTTATTTTTGTAAAATTTTAGAAAAGATACTTCTTTTCATGGTGGGATTAGAAAAAGGAGAATCTAATTAATTTAAAATTTATGATATTATTTATTTATTTTTTAAAAATTATTCATGAATTTTAGAGATGATAGAGCTTTCATTCTTCTATAATAAGTATAGAGATAACAATATGTTAAACTCATAAATAATATTATAATATAAATTATTTGATATAATAATTGAAATTTTATCTGTTATCATCTTTTTGTGATGCATGATATGCACATCCAAAATTTCTGTCAGATCCAAAAAATTAGAATTTAGCATAAATCACACTCACATCATGTTCAATTTTATTAATTGAATCGAACTTCAACATAATTAATAGATTCCATATTAATTTCAAATGAAGCTCAAAATTTGAGATGATTCGATCAAATTTGATTAGATCAGATATAGAGTCGATTAAGCTCAACATGGCTACACCCTTGCACGTCTACGTGTTTGTTTTTGACGATAAAAACAAATGTAGCTTATTTGGCACCAAGTTAAACAAGAGAAACAGGACTCTGATGTGCTGAACAGCTGTCTGTCTTTCTTTACCCTAAGGCTGCGGCACCAGAGCTACCTGGGCGTCCTACAGGCATCGCTCAGCGGCGGAAGGATCCAACTACCGGCGAGGCTAACAGCCGCCAGGCGCCGCCCGGGAGCACGACACGGAGGGTGATGGGCGCAACGGCATCCTTCCGTCAAATGCGCTGTGGGCCCCGCAGTATTTAGTCTTGTTATGTAACGGCGCATCGCGTCACAGATCGCCCGGTGCCGCAGGTGACGTCTGCCAGCTCAGTACGCGCCGTCATCCCTCCGACACCTAAGAATACGACGCCAATTTTTTTTTTTAAATTTCAAAGAAATTTCCTCGTTTTTCTCCTCTCTATCTCTCTCTCTCTGGTTTTAGATTTTCTCGCCCCTATAAATCCCGACTCGTGTCTCTTGTCTTTCTCAACTCTGATCTCCATGGGAAAGTCGGGATTTTTCGGCGGCTCTTCTCTCTATTTCATCGAGGTCTCAGAGGTACTCTCTTTCTCCGTCTCTCTTCCCGTCTCTCTGCTTGTTAATTTTTTTCGTGGAACTCTTGTTTGATGGCGGAGATTAGGGCTGTGTTTTGGTGCTAGGGTTTGCCGGTCGATTTCGTTCTAGTTTGTTTATTTCTTATTTTATACTGTTCTTCCGTTAATTAATGGTGGGATTTGTGATCGAATGCTCTGAATGTTGCATCTTCATTTGGATTGGTCTTTTTGGGAGATTTTTGTGTGTTTCTAGAGCTGTAGTGATGGTGGAAATCCGGTATTTTTGTTAGATTCACGCTTATTTCTTTCTGTTTGAATTTTCTTTTTAATGTTTTTGGGCGGTCATATGTAGCTCTGCGGATTTGGTTTCGTGTCAGGGATTTGTTTATTCTGAGTGATGGAAAATTTTTTGTGAGACTTCTCATATCTTCTTGCAAAAGGAAAAAAAAAATCGTTTTTCTTGTTCTTTTTATTACTTTATCTCTTCAGATGAAGAATTTTTTAGAGCTTTTTGGGCTAATGAGATTCGTTACAATGGAGTATTTTCACTATATGGTTTGTGATGGCAGAAAGGGGTTCTGATGAAACACCTTTTGCTGGGTGATGATTTTAAAGGTTTTGAATGGACTAGACATGCTCAAATCTGCTTAATTACATGGGTATTAAATGTGTTAAAATCTGTCTTTCTTGTCTCCTGTTCTTTTCAAGGTGATCATATATATTTGTTGCCTTTTATTTGAGTTGTGCTTTCAAGGTGATCATTTATATTTGTTGCCTTTTATTTGAGTTGTGCTGTGTAGTTGAATGTTTTGTACCTCAAACTCTCAGATTATTTAAGTGATTGGGATTGATTGTCAAGAAATATGGTTAATATAAGTACTTTTAATTTGCCTGCTAGGCTTTGATGGATATGCTAATTAGATCTGTCTAATTTCTCATGTGTTAAATAAAAAGCTAAAGAAAAAAATTTGGTTGTCCGAGGTCCTCTTCTTTTACATGGTGTGCATGTGTGTATATGTCTTGTCTAGCAATTTCAGAATGTTATGGGCAAATATGAGAAGTTTTATCATGTCTTAGTTTTCCTCTATGTTGCCTTGCTATACACAAAAGCTTATATTTTTGTTTGTAAATATTGATGCAACAACATTACTCTTTTATTTTCTATCAACCTTTTCTTGGATATTATGGAGAATTTATTAGCATTCTCACCTACATCCATATGGTGGGATGCAAGGCTCATGCACTTTTATATTTTTTTGGTGTTGATATTTAAATTTTGAAATCGTCTGTAAGTTATAACAAGCATGTTCTTTCTGCACATTTTAATCCTGGTAAAATACATTAAAGTTATATATGGAAACAAAGGAAGCGATCTAAATCTTCTACTTCAATTAGAACTGTATCTTGCATTGAGTTTCTAGTGCAATGATATTTTGAATAAAGTTGATTGATTGCCTTTTTCTTGGTTGAACAGTTAAGGCAAAATGATAATAATTTTTTGCCGCAGATACTTAAAATGAATGAATATTTTAATGGAAAAAACCATATAAAGGAAAACATGTTCTACTTGGCTTAACCTTTGTCCTTTGTTGTGATGTGATGTTTAGTCTTATATATTATTTTGACAATTCTACATCAAAATGGTTGATTACAAACATTTTTGTTCAAAGAACTACTTGATCCATATAAATTCGCATGTTTCAGATCTCTTTCATTGTGAATTAGATGAAGTGCTTACCATCAAAAAAAAGTTTCATAAAGGGTCAATTGTGAGACAAGTGAGATAGTGATGTTTCATAGGTGAGTTTTCTATACCAAGGTCAATGTTAATATGTAATCTCCTTGCCTCTTAACTTCTATCACTGATATGTAAGATGAGATGCGAGCTGCATGTTACTTACAAGTGCTGCAACCCTACTTGCTGATGTAAATATTTGGTTGAAGGCTCAATAAGAATCATGGCAGAAAATTTTGGAGTGTAAGATTTTGAAATCTGAAGAACTATGGTGGACTGTGTGAAACTGCAACTTTTTACTGGGTATAAGAATCAAAAGATGGTGTTCACCAAGATTGATGCTTAAGACATGCTCTTTAGTGATCATTTTCATGATAATAATAGATCAGATTTAGGAGAATGGGATGATAGAAGAATGTGTATCTTATTGAGCTAGCAGAAACCGGATGAAAGGGAGTGGCCTCTGGGATCTTTGGCAATTAAAACCTTTTGTTTTGATTGAAATTATAGAAATGGATTTATTAGGACTTTGTAAATTTATGTGGATCAAAATTTCTTTCAAAAAAGAGTTCTCGGACGTGTGAGATGAGTGTCACATGGTAGGAACATTGAGATGGATTTAGAATAAAACCAACAAGAATAGGATAAATGATTGATAAATTATTTTAAGAAAAGGAGGCACATAGATTGAAAATAAAATGGTGGAGAACCAAAATTAGATGGTACATGAAGAGTTAAGAAAGCCTTGGCAGTAAAATACTCAATTTGTATAGAACAGGTGCAGAGGAAGGGAAGTCTAAAATCATCTTTATGGAAATAGTGATAGTGGATATAGAACATGCGATGAATAAAAAAATAAGCATGCAGCAGCATACAAAAGGAGGGGAAGTTTGTCACATGGTAGGAACATTGAGATGGATTTAGAATAAAGCCAACGAGAATAGGATAAATGATTGATGCATTATTTTAAGAAAAAGAGGCACATAGATTGAAAATAAAATGGTGGAGAACCAAACTTAGATGGTACATGAAGAGTTAAAGAAAGCCTTAGCAGTAAAATGCTCAATTTGTATAGAACAGGTGCAGAGGAAGGGAAGTCTAAAATTGTCTTTATGGAAATAGTGAGAGTGGATATAGAACATGCGATGAATAAAAAAATAAGCATGCAGCAGCATACAAAAGGAGGGGAAGTTGGACGACATCAAGGAACAATGGCAGGCCAATGGGTAGACCATTAAGAAAATATTACTAGTGCTAGCAATAGTAGTCTAAGTCAAGTGATTCTTATGATGACCTTATACTAATATTCTAATAGTTCATATTTCTTTGCACCTGTCGAGATGAACTTACAGCTAATGTTCAGGAAGGGGTTTTGCAGTTTGTGCAAATTGTGATAACTGATTGGATGGTGATAGATTAGAATGTTAAAATTATTTTTGAACTACAATTGTCTATAAGTCACTTGATCTAGAACAGAATATATATTTTGACAACAACTGGCCTGGGACAAAATGATGATCAACAAATACCCAACAGAAACAATTATTTTCTGTCTTTTCTCTATAATGAAAATAAATGCCTATATAGCCTAAGACATCTCACATATCTAACAGATATGAGTAACTTGATAAAATGGAGATGATTTTGTTTGAGTAAGGTTTGCTTGTGATGATTTCTTATGGTAGTGCTCTGTCAATTTGCATCTAAAAATGCCTGTACTACTTTCCAAATTTGTTGGTGAATTAAGCTCGACTTGGTGACTGGATATGACCCCTATATTTGCATTGGAAATTAACTTGATTCATATGGTTATGTTTTATCATATGATGCAAAAAATGATTTACTCAATATTTGTTGATGCAGTTGCCAAACCCATGCAGATGGGACAAGGCATTACTGTTCAGATGTGATTAATGACTCAGACTTACCCCTGGTGGTTTGATCTGGCCTCCAATGAATGAATTGCAGAAAAGCTCATTTTTTGTCATATGATTATGCTTAGGGATATTATATGGATGATGATTATATGTCTGCATTTTGTGCAATTGTCGTTCCTTAATAGTCTTGAATAAAGCTTACTCTTTATGACTATGGCGGTCCATTTCAGAAGCACAGTGCTGTTCAAAATATACTGGTGAATCAGATTGCTCCGTTGACTTGATTTGGCCTGATTTAACTTGTTTTTGGGGCCTTGACCTGGTTACTGCCTAGGAAACCTCTAAGTCCAAATCACACAGCTTGTGTTTTTCTTTCTTCATTCAATAAATAAAACTACAAAAGAAAGAAAAGAAGAGAGGGAAAAAGAGCACCGAAGGTAAAAAGTGAAGTGATATTCAACACAACTCATAAAAAAAGGGCATTTGAGGAGCGTCAGATGTACGCATCCTTGCCCTTGAGTGTGGAAAGGCTGTTTCCATGATTTGAACCCGTGACACCCAGGTCACTATAGAGCAACCTTGAATTGTTTCGCCAAGGCCCACCCTAACATAAAACTCAAAACCATTTTGGTGAATTCCTGGGACCATGCAGGCATGCTATTTTCTTATCATTTATATGTAAAAACATATTTCCAGGTACATGAAGTTTCATTAAAAGTATCTTTAAATTTCTTGAAATTTCCTTGACATAGCAAACAAGCACGCTGATTATGATTGAACATTGAATGGTATCTTCCTCTTTTTTTTTTTTGAAAATTATTCATTATCATGCACCGGTTGCCTTTAAAATGCTCAATTTTCTAAGATTTAGTAAATCATAAGCTAGGATGTGTTTAAGAAATATTTCATATATGTTGCATACCATAGCAAATAAATCTTTCATGCAGTTTCTACATGTTTGTGCTATTTGCTTAGAATTTCTCGATTTTTTTTTTCTAATTTAACTAATTATTTTTGATCCAAAAAATAAACCCAGTGAAAATGATAGTTTAAGTAGTATTGCTGAAACCAGACAGTTGGGACAAGGCATGCTTGCTATGATTATGACAAGGATTGGTGCACTCCAATAAGGTTCACAATGTACTAGCTAGCGCTGTGGTATCTCAACCATGTCTAGTTTTTTTCCTGGGCACAACCTCTTGCCCAATCTATTTGGATCTGTATATTGGTTAGTAAGAAGTGTCAAAGTTATAAGACGGCTGTCTTATAACACTGAGGGTGGCTATAATAAATATTTGAGAGATTTTGGTGAGAACTGAGTATCAAGAATGACAGGAGGTTGCAGCAATTGACTTGCTGGAAATATGATAATTATGGTTTAGGTTTTGTCTAATGAATATAAAGTGGCTTCATGAGGATAGGAATCATAGGACTGATGTTTTCCTTTTCTTTGTCGGTAAGAGAAGAGCTTTGAGGGGAAAATCTAAATATAGGGAATGTTATATGAGATGATTTTAAAAGTAGAACTAAGGCTGGTGATCTATTTGTTAGGAATATACCTCAAGGAAGACTGATTTTGGGCCCCAAATATTGGGGAAAAAAATGTCGGTTGTGGCCGTAGTCATTTATTTTGTGCATGTTTAAACACCATTCATTTGACTGATTTGGTCATCAATCATGCATGCCCTGGTTATTGGAGCTGAACCCTTGATAGTAGCATCAGATAGTGACTCTTCTCTTTGTTTATGTGATTATGCGTTCATTTGGTTGTTCTTTTGTAGGGTGCAGAGTTCTGTCAAAACCCATCCTTTTGCACAACCATGACATGTTTTATAAGCACAAAATCCTAAATTAAATTATTGCCATATCTGAAACTTGATTTCAATAAATCATCTTCTGGGGTTTTTCTTTTTTCAGTTTATATCCCATGTAATTAAATAACTAATCTCATATGCAGATTTAAATTGCCTTATTGATGACAATTTTGCTAACTAGATATGATGAACTTGTTTGTGCCAATTAAACAATATTTTATTAATTTTATTTTTCATGGTTGTTCTGCTGGGTTACTTTTTCTTCATTGCAGATTCATGAAGTTTAAGGGCTCTCCAACCAGTTTGCTGCTTCTTGGAAACTATTCTCACTTTGCAGTCTTATCAGTTGTTCTCCAAGGCTTTTATCCTTGAAACGCAATCAGAAATTTGCAGAAACTGATTACATTTTGTCCTAAGTTGAGTTGTCGTCAACACGGCAGACATGGACAGGGCCGACACATCTGGCTTTGTTAGTGGTGGAGGTTGCAATTTAACATTCCATGCGTATTTCCATTTCACTTACTCTATTGTTTTAAGTGACAAAGGCTTAGGAATGAAGCACTAGAAAGATTTAGGGGACCTCATCTGCCATCAAGCCCGCTTACTGCCTCCAAGTCCTTCCAAACCTTTATTGCATCTGTTGCCTCTTATTCAGGAGATAGAATGGATTTTACAATGGCAAATCTCCTGTCAGCTGGAAAGAGACCTCTGATGAGTTCTACAGTCACAGAATCAGCACGTAACTCAATGCATGGTGATACCAATGGTTTCAGTGACACTGCATTGCATCTGAACTGCTTGGGCTACGACACCAGCAAGACCAGTAAAACAGTATATCCTCGGAACAATAATGATCTTTCTGCACAAGATGATGGCTGTCGGTTGGTCCTTGGATTGGGTCCAACTCCAACTACCTGTTTTTCAGATTATAGCACAGCTGGAGTTAGTAACACCAAAGAATCTGCTACTTTTACAAGCCAAAGTGGGGGGTCTGAATCCGATTCTGCAATGCTAGAACTTGGGCTTTCGAGGGGGAGCGTGGAGCCGATGGCCATGGTGGATGGCTGTCCAAATTTTTCTCATCACCAAAATCAGTCACCTCCCATTGAAAAGCGCTTGCTGATTCCTGTTGTCGATGAGAATTCAACTTCAGCCAAGAGAAATTCAGGTGGGCACATGCCTGCTCTCCTCTTTGCTCCAATGCTGGAGAACGCAGACTGCACTAAAGGTTCGCCGGAGACCTGTAACCTATTAGACCTTGGAAGCGGCATAAATGCTAATCATCATCATCATCTTCTTCAACATGAGCTTCAAGTCACTCCGGAGCCGATAGCTGCAACTGATTCTTCAATGGATATTACCTCTGGTTGCCCTCCTTCTGGTCAGAGGACTCGTCATCAGCCTAAGAAATGCATGTTCAACGGGTGCTCGAAAGGTGCTAGGGGAGCTTCTCGGCTCTGCATAGCCCATGGAGGCGGGCAGCGGTGCCAAAAACCTGGGTGCAACAAAGGCGCCGAGAGCCGGACAGCCTTCTGCAAGGCTCATGGAGGAGGAAGGCGATGCCAGATGCTCGGATGCACCAAAAGCGCCGAGGGTAAGACAGAATTCTGCATTGCCCATGGAGGTGGCCGACGGTGTGGTCATCCATGGTGCACCAAAGCAGCACGCGGGAAATCAGGGCTGTGCATCAGGCATGGCGGCGGGAAGAGGTGCACCGTAGAGGGATGCACTCGAAGCGCCGAGGGTCAGGCGGGGCGCTGCATCTCCCATGGAGGTGGCCGTCGATGCCAGTGCCCCGGCTGTGGAAAGGGTGCGCAGGGGAGCACCAGGTACTGCAAGGCCCATGGTGGGGGAAAGCGGTGCATCTTCGAAGGATGCACCAAGGGGGCCGAGGGGAGCACGCCTCTGTGCAAAGGGCATGGTGGAGGAAAAAGGTGCCTCTTTGAAGGGGGTGGGGTCTGCCCGAAGAGCGTCCATGGAGGGACTAACTTCTGCGTGGCTCATGGAGGCGGGAAGCGGTGCGCGATGCCCGGATGCACCAAGAGTGCCCGCGGCCGTACCGATCACTGTGTGAGGCACGGCGGTGGAAAGCGTTGCCACTTCGAGGGGTGCGGGAAGAGTGCGCAGGGGAGCACGGATTTCTGCAAGGCGCACGGCGGAGGGAAGCGGTGCTCATGGGGCTCGGGGTGCGACAAGTTTGCGAGGGGAAGGAGTGGGCTGTGCGCAGCTCATGGTAGCATGAAGGCGCGACAGGAGAGCGAGGCTGGGAGGAGTGGGAGCATGATCGGGCCAGGCCTCTTCCAAGGGATTGTGTCCGTGTCCGCAATGGGGGGAATCAGCATGGACAAGGATTGCTCCACTTCGGGGGCGAGTGCTGTTTCGGATTGCACCGAGTCGCCGGTCAATGGGCAGCGACAGCTTCTCATTCCTCCACAGGTGCTGGTTCCCGTCTCTGTGAAGTCACCATCTTCCTCATCAGCATCAGTGGGTGTGGGAAGCCTGGCAAAGACCTCTGGGTTCATGATCCCTGAGGGAAGGGTGCATGGTGGGAACCTGATGTCTCTGCTTGGAGGAAGCTTTAAGACTGCTGTGGATGGTGGGGGGCTGGTTTGAACGTTGTTCATGTGGATCAATCCTTGGAGGTGTCTATTGGGAGGGAAGGAAGGAGGATAAATTAGTAGTATCATACTTCTATGGTGTGTTTTGGAATGTTCATTGCGATTTAAGTGTCTAGCTGCTGTGAGTTTGTTGTTTCTGTCTGTACTTGCATCTGCTGGGGAGATTGAAATTTGGTGCCTTGATGCAGTGGGCTCTGACTTGAGCTTCTAGGCTGAAAAGCGTTAAACTCCCTCATCATTGTGAGGCTTGTTGTGTTTGTATTTGGTTCTGGTATGCATGTGTTACTTTAAATTGCCAATGTAATTGTGATTTGGGTGTAATAGAATAATTTAGTGAAACAGTCTATCACATTTGCTTCATTGCTCTGGGATGTTGATTCTTTGTATGTCAGGTAAGCTTATGCTTTCTTTTCTTTTAAATAAATGCCAAGATGTTGCTCTCTACGACCGTATCTGTAAGTTTCCAACCCACTTTCATCACAAAGTAGGCCATGAGATTAGTTTGACTGACTGTCATACAAGAAGGAATCATCCATCCATGTGACAAGGATCTAGGCGAATGAATGAGCTCTCTGAGTTCTAGACTTTTGTGGCTTAGCCCGGTGGATCACGGAGAAAAACAAGGAAGAAGAGAACTGTTATTTTGTTGGTTGGAGAGAGAACAAAACAGCTGAGGTGGAAGGACTGCAGAAGCAATGGAGAAGGGAGGGACTGAAGAGTTTGAAGGTAGTATGAAGAATGAATCTTCTTCCCGTATGTTTAATAGTTGGCTTGGACTCCTACCCGGCGGAGGATAGCTACTTATCATCAGATAACCTTGGTTGAGTCATGTGGCGGTTCCTGATTACCATTGTTGCTGTTTTTGTGCTTTATTTCCCTATAAGTTAATAGAATTCAGTATGGGGATTGATGCTGAAGATAACATCTGCATAAAACTTCTGCCCTACGTTTCTTTTATTTTCACGTTTTTTGAAAACAATAATGTTTGGTTTTGTCGAAAGTTTTTGCAAATAATTTAAAGAGAAGAAGGATTTTTTTTAGGTGAACAAAAAAAAAAAGAGAAAACACATTTGAGAACCTCTAGAATAACAAAAACCTATGGTATCTCTGTGAACCAAAAAAAGCTAAAGCAACGAGAAGAGAAGTCGAAGTCCCAAAACCCTGTTGTGTTTGAAGATTCGCCAGCCAATCAGCTGGAAAATTTGCCTTATGGAAGACATGAACCAGTGGAAAGAACTCCAAGATTTCAATCGTTTTGTGAATGTCTACCACTAGAGGATTAGATTGTTTGCTCGGAGTAATATCTTTAAACGAGGAGATGACTACCATCAAATCCTCTTCCAAAATAATCCTTCGACTTTGAAGCATATGAACAGCCACAGAGATCTTCCCAAGCTGCTCCAAGTTCAACTTGTGGTACACATGACGCTGCGAAAATTCGGGCGCCAGCATACAGTATTTTACCTAAATAATTTCTGATGATGAAACAAGCATCTCCACTGCTTTGTTTAAGAGATCCATCAAAATTAATCTTCAGTACATCTTAGGAAGGGGGTGCCTAATGAACTATAGTAGTAGCCATCACTGTGGAGCTACTAGAGTTGCAAGAACTCTAGCACCAGACAGCACTAAAAGCAGCAAATTCCTTCACCAATTTGAAGGATTGAGTTGCAATTGAAGTCAGGGGAACCTCAAGATGTTCAAAGATTCTTCCGTTTCTAAGAGACTACAACATCCAGGCTGTATAGGCAATTATAGATCTCTACATCGAATGACAGTCATTAGCAAGGAAGTCCAAAAATTTCTACTAGTGATTCAAAGGGAAAAGTGATAGACAACAAATCAGCAATCAGAAGCCAAATCTGACCAGCCACCGGACAACTAACAAGCACATGATCAATATCCTCACAGGTCCTACAAGTGTCACAGTTACCCTAAGTTGGAGATAGGAGGAAACCATGATTAACAAGCAGCCTGTTCCACAGAAGTTTCCACCCAAAGAACTTGACCCTTGGGACTATTTGTAGTTTCCACATAAAGGAGAACCGAAGATGTGAATTATAAGACTCCATCTCCCCCATATTTATATATAAAATAATAATTCATGATAAACCTCACGCACTTTGACAGTAGTTCGTCCACTGTTATACCGGAAAATAAAATCCTTCTTAAGAAGTCTCAAAATTGGGATATGCGGAAATTGCTGAGCCATGTCAACACCAAACAACTGAACCAACTTGGCATCATCCCACTCACCTTTGAGTATTCAGCAAAGAGGAGATAGTTGCACGCTCAATATTGCTGGAAATATGCATTGGAATAGGAAGATGGTTTATTTGGTAGTCACTAATCCAAGGATCCTGAAGAAGATATACTTCCTGCCTAGAGCTATTTTGACATATAAAATAATCTTGAACTACTCAGGAAACCCCACAAATTTCTGGCCAAATGGTAGAGAAATTTGAAGATTTAGAGTATTCCCACCATGAGCCTTTGAAGTCATACGTAGAGGCAACAAGATGTGACCATAACGAGGAAGGATGGAGGACAACCTCTGCAGCAAGACGTGCCATTGAAGCAGTTCTCCTATGTCTAACATCATGAAGGCCCAATCCCCTATGATTCTTTGGCTTACAAATTTTCTCCCACGAAATAAGATGAGTTTGTCTGATGCCAGGTTCATGACCCCAAAAGAAAGCTTTAAAGTGCTGCTTAATTCTATCAATAAGAGTCGAAGGAACAACAATGTTAGCCAACCAACATAATGGCATGGTGGAAAGAATCGATTGAAGCAAAATCAATCTCCCAGCTTGAGCTAAAATTTCCACTTCCAGCCTTGCAATTTACCACAAATCTTGTCAATTAAAGAATTAAATTCAGCTACTTTCAATCGCTTTCCAGCTATTGGAGCTCCAAGATAAATCATAGTGCCTATCAACTGTCTGATACCAAGGATCTGAAGAACTTCTTGCTGAGAGGCAATCTTCAGTTTTGGACTAAATAAGACATAAGATTTTTCCATATTCACCTACTATCCCAATTGATTACGGTAATAGAGCATGATTTCCCGAAGAGCAATGGCACTAGATTTGGTTGCGGTGAGGGTGATTAAGAGGTCGTCAACAAACATTAAGTGTGAAATAAATGGACCTGCATCAGCTAGCTTGAAAGGGTGTAATACCCTGTTAGTGACAACATTTTTAAGCATGGAGATAAGCATTTCAGAGCAAAGCACAATAAGAAGGATGATAATGGGCAGTCTCGCCTCAACCCCATTGATGAAGTAAACCGAGGAGAAGGAGATCCATTCACATGCACAGAAAAACTTGGCATTCTCACACGAGCGGCAATCCCCATGATTAAACGAGAGTGGAGACCATGTGCTTCAAAACATTAAAAAGGTAAGCCGGGCTCTATCGAATGCTTGCTCCGTATCAATTTTGATAAGTAAAATTTTTTGTACATCATGGATGATGTAGAATCGCGCATATCATCCGTGATGATTGACTCACCCATGAAATCGAAAAAATTTTTTTTTTTTTTGGCACGCTACTCTCCAGCTCCATGGATGAGCCAATCATCATAAATAATATGCACATTCTGCACCATTTGTGATACATAAAAAATTTTTCTTTTGATAAACATAAATGACGTTCTAGAAGAGGCCTTATAGAGTAAGTGAAGAACTTCTTAAGCTATTAGAAGGTTCTCTATGATCCGTCTATCGTGGATGAAGGCATCTTGCTCTTCAGAAACCAGGCAAAAAGTTCCTCATCCGATTGATCAGTGACTTTGTCACAACTTTATATATTATGTCATAAACTAATCGGATGCTTTGCATTTTGTTTCTTAGGAACCAAAAACTATATATGTTTGTTTCCACTGCTCATGCATTGCACCAAACTCTAAAACATCCTGAATCGCAGCACATAAAACTTTGTTAACAGTATCGCAACAAGATTTAAAACATAAGCTATAAAACCATCTGGACTTGGGGATTTATCATTAGGCAAGCTCTTCACTACCTCTTCTTTTTCTTGGTCGGAGACTGTAGCAATCAAGATAGCATTTTCAGTGAGGAGCCATTGGAGGTAGTTTATATACAGAAAAATTGTCATTTTAGTTTCACTTCTGAAAAAAATAATCCTAGCCACCGAGGTGGCAGCCAGGCCATTTGCTTCCAACGAACCATTTGCTTCCAGCAAAGTGGTTCGGGTTCGAGTCACGGTGGATACCGAGTTTTGACTGCGAATGAAGTATATCTTGATGGCCCGAATACGAAAAAAAAAACTGCTCTGACACCCTCATCCGAACTGAACTCACTCACCATTTTGAGCCAGCACTTCATGAATCCTATTTCAGCGCTTGCATAAAATTGCAGATATGTGGAAAAGTTTTGTATTCAAATCACCACCTCTTGACCATTGAATTCTTGATTTTTTTCTCCAAAATATTTCCAGTTGCCGAAGAACTCCATTATGTTCAACTAGCTTCTTGAGAAGTATACCATGTTGCACAGGAGACAACCCTTCCATTCGAATATCCTCTTTCTGGAGTAAAGTACTATCATTCTCTAAACACTGAACTTTAGTAAAAAGGTGCCAACTGAGTGCTTGTTCCAGTTAAGCAAAAGCTCGTTTAGTGGCTGTTAACAATCTAACTACTCTATCCGACGGAGGCAAATACTGATAGACTTTCCAAACTCTGCTATCAATCTGTTTCATACCATCATAGTCCAGCTAAAAAAACCTCAGATGTTGGCTTATTGCAATACCAGTATGTGACAAGCACAATATATGCATTTTTTTAATTTTTTAAAATTATAATTTATTTGAATAAATAGTAAATGCTACAGATAGACCCTGAACAAGGAAACATGCAGGGCAGCAAAACAAGCATAGACCACTCCAGCGTAGATGCTGCAGAGAGTGGAAAATGAACATAGAAAGAGTTGGTGTCATATTTTAGATTTAGGCCACTATATTGTTTTCCTGAAAGAGATGCAAGAACCTTAGCTTGAGTTCACTCCAACTTTAACACAGCTTCAATTAAGTGGCCCTCCACGGCTCCACCTCTGATAGCCGTCGGAAGCTAGACATGTAAAAAGAAAATACCATGTGTTGGGTATAAAATACCTACAGCCGAAGTCCTCAGCAGAATCAGCTCCAGGAAGACTCCGACCGGACTCCTACGGGAGCCGGACTCCGCCCACGACTCCAACCCCAAGGGAGACCCCGCCCGGACTCCTACGGGAGCCGGACTTCGTCGCCAACGTCAACCGCCGGTAAGATCCATCCGGGCTCCTACGGGAGCCGGACTCCGCACTTGACTTTAATTGCAGGAGGACTCCGCCCGGACTCCTACGGGAACCGGGCTCCGATCGCAACATCAACTCCAGGAGGACTCCGACCGGACTCCTACGGGAGCCGGGCTCCGCCCACGACTCCAACCCCAAGGGGGACCCCGCCCGAACTCCTACGGGAGCCGGGCTTCGTCACCAACGTCAACCGCCGGTAAGATCCGTCCGGGCTCCTACGGGAGCCGGACTCCGCACTTGACTTTAATTGCAGGAGGACTCCGCCCGGACTCCTACGGGAATCGAACTCCGATCGCAACATCAACTCTAGGAGGACTCCGACCGGACTCCTACGGGAACCGGGCTCCGCCCACGACTCCAACCCCAAGGGGGACCCCGCCCGGACTCCTACGGGAGCCGGGCTTCGTCGCCAACGTCAACCGCCGGTAAGATCCGTCCGGGCTCCTACGGGAGCCGGACTCCGCACTTGACTTTAATTGCAGGAGGACTCCGCCCGGACTCCTACGGGAACCGGGCTTCGATCGCAACATCAACTCCAGGAGGACTCCGACCGGACTCCTACGGGAGTCGGGCTCCGCCCACGACTCCAACCCCAAGGGGGACCCCGCCCGGACTCCTACGGGAGCCGGGCTTCGTCGCCAACATCAACCGCCGGTAAGATCCGTCCGGGCTCCTACGGGAGCCGGACTCCGCACCTGACTTTAATTGCAGGAGGACTCCGCCTGGACTCCTACGGGAACCGGGCTCCGATCGCAACATCAACTCCAGGAGGACTCCGACCGGACTCCTACGGAAGCCGGGCTCCGCCCACGACTCCAACCTCAAGGGGGATTCTGCTCGGACTCCTACGGGAGCCGGACTTCGTCGCCAACGTCAATCGCCGGTAAGATCCGTCCGGGCTCCTACGGGAGCCGGACTCCGCACCTGACTTTAATTGCAGGAGGACTCCGCCCGGACTCCTACGGGAACCGGGCTCCGACTGCAACATCAACCCTAGGAGGGCTCCGTCCGGACTCCTACGGGAGCCGGACTCCATCGTCGGCTCCGACCGGTGCTGAACTTCGATCGACGGATCCGCATTCACAACCACGACGCCGCAACCACCACGATCACATCACTGCTCCACTTCCTGCGGCAGATTCCGCGCAGCTCCATCACTCCCTGACAAGCCGCAGTAACGATCACAGCACTGCTCCACTTCCTGCGGCAGATTTCGTGCTGCTCCATCACTCCCTGGCAAGCCACGATAACGGCCACAACCCAGCTCCACTTCCTGAGACGGTTACCGCGCGATTCTTCCATCCACTGGCGAGTCGCGACAACGGACGCCGCTCCACTTCCCGCGGCAGGCCCCACGTGGCACACCCCGATGATAGCCACGGATCCACCCCACTACTCTCTGCAACAAACTCCGCCTGACCCTGGGCAGCCCGCTGCCAGACGGTTACAGATGTCGCTATCAGACTACCGCCCCCTCCGCCTATAAAGGGGAAACCCCAGATACGTAATTCCATAAGCTCTCATCTTTCATCTAAAAACTCTGCTAAATTCTCCGTTCGAGCACTCCATTCTTGTTGAGGCAGAGAACTGACTTGAGCGTCGGAGGGTCTTGCCGGAGCAACCCCACCTCCGGTTTAGACTTCCTTTGCAGGTCCCGACGGCGACCGCGACTTCCTCGACTCCAGCTTCTCCGGCGCAAGCGGATTTTTGCACCAACAGGATTGACGCTAGAGGAAGGGCCCCTGTGTCTTCGCAGTACCCTTGTTCTTGAAGGAACGTTCAACGGAGCCGCCCCCGATCGTCTCCTCCGACACCCACTCCTTGTTTCCCCCACGGGATCCATACTTGATGCCTCCTCGCAAGGCATCCACGCGACGGTCCACGGCCTCCGCGGCCAGATCTCAGGCTCCGGCCTCCCCTCCTGTTTCTCAACCTCCTCCTCCTCCTCCGGCGGCGGCAGTCGGCGCGGAGCAGTTTGACCTGCTGGCGCAGCAGGTCAGAGGCCTCACCGAGGCTGTGCAAGCTATGCAGCAGCAGCAGCCGCAGGCATCGGTACGCCCGGAAAGGACGTCCCCGGAACACCAGAATCCGACGGCGGGGTGGGCCACCTGGGCCAGCCGCCCCATCCTTCCTGGGAAAATGAACCCGAGGGTAGAGAGCCCTCAATCGGACCACGACTCCACCCCTGGAAGATCCCTGCCCCCGTTCTGCCAGAGGACCCTCGAGACTCGAAGTCGAGAGGATTTCCTGGACCGGAGGCTTCAGGAGATGAACCGGCGGATCGAAGAACTCCGCCATGCGCCCCCCGCTTATGGTGAGGATATTTGTACGGACCCTCCCTTCTCCCAAATGATCATGCAGGAACCAATCCCGCCAAACTTCAAGCTTCCCTAGTTCGAAAGCTACGACGGGACTTCGGACCCGGTTGATCATCTGCAGGCCTTTCGGATGATGATGCTGCTTCACGGTGCTCCTGATGCCATTTTATGCCGGGCCTTCCTGTCCACCTTGAAGGGAGCGGCGAGGAACTGGTACTCGGCTTTGAAATCGGGTACCATCTTTTCCTTCGATCAAATGAGCCACCAATTTGTGACCCATTTTGTCAGCAGCCGGCGCCCCCGGAAGGGTTCGGAGTCTCTCATCAACATCAAGCAAAGGGAAGGGGAGTCCATTCGGGCCTACATCAACCGCTTCAACATCGCGGCGCTGGAGGTCCGGAACTTGAACCAATCAGTCGCAATGGCCGCCCTGAAGGGTGGCCTTCAGAAGAATGATCTTTTGTTCTCCCTGGAGAAGAAGTATCCCAGGGATTTTGCTGATTTGCTGGCCCAGGCCGAAGGATACGCCCGAGCGGAAGAAGCCTTCAAAATGAAGGATGAAGAGACGGCGAGGGAGCGGCAAGCGGGAGACTCGAGTAAGCCCGCAATTGAAAAAAGGCCAAAGGAAGCCCGGCTGCGTTCTCGATCCCCTCCTGGGCATAAGCGCACCCATACTCCACCCCGGGCGCGCAGGCAGAGAAGCCCGGATCGCGGAGTTCGGCGGGGTTCCCCACCAGGGAGATTCTGCAACTACGCCCCCCTCAACGCCTCGAAGGCCCAGGTATTGATGGAGGTCAGGGAGCAGCTCCCTAGGCCGGAGAGGATGCGCACACACCCCGGAAAGCGCAACCCCAACAAGTTCTGCCTCTACCACCGCGACCACGGCCACGACACAGAGGAATGCATCCAGCTCCGGGACGAGATCGAGGAGCTGATTCGGCGAGGTCGACTCAACAGGTTCATCCGACGCAGGCCTGAGGGTAGAGGAGATCGGCCAAGGGCCCTTCCGCAGCCTGAACCGCCAAGAAGGGAGGAGCAACCCGGGGATCGGCCTCCCATCGGGACCATCGACTCCATCACCGAAGGGCCTCAAGGAGGAGCGGACCACCCGCGACCGTGGAACTCGAAAAATCTGTAAATGTATCACTTACGATTTCACCTTGAATCTAAATTTCTTTCTACTTGACGTACTCTTCCCATCTGGCGTGGATTTATTACGACTGGATATGACCCCTCCAAACACTTGAAACAAAGTTATGTTAGGAATGGGGGAGAACCCCGTCCTAACATACCTAAAATGAAAGTCCGACTATCTCGAAATCGGATTGGGGGAGAGGCCTTACAACGCCCTAATGTGCCCCCACAGCCATGTCAGGAACAGGAGGAGAACCTCGTCCTGACATGAGCAAAGTCGAAGGCCCGGTTCTTTTAGACCGGATGGGGGGAGAGGCCTTACAGCGCCCTAATGTGCCCCCACAGCCATGTCAGGAACAGGAGGAGAACCTCGTCCTGACATGAGCAAAGTCAAAGGCCCGGTTCTTTTAGACCGGATGGGGGGAGAGACCTTACAGCGTCCTAATGTGCCCCCACAGCCATGTCAGGAACAGGAGGAGAACCTCGTCCTGACATGAGCAAAGTCAAAGGTCCGGTTCTTTTAGACCGGATGGGGGGAGAGGCCTTACAGCACCCTAATGTGCCCCACAGCCATGTCAGGAATAGGAGGAGAACCTCGTCATAACATGAGCAAAGTCAAAGGCCCGGTTCTTTTAGACCGGATGGGGGGAGAGGCCTTACAGCGTCCTAACGCGCCCCCACAGCCAAGCCAGGAATGGGAGGAGAACCTCGCCCTGGCTCGAGCAATGTGGAAGGCCCGGACTCCTACGG
This sequence comes from Elaeis guineensis, assembly GCF_000442705.2. Lineage (NCBI taxonomy): Eukaryota > Viridiplantae > Streptophyta > Magnoliopsida > Arecales > Arecaceae > Elaeis > Elaeis guineensis. The sequence goes on along the minus strand of NC_025995.2, from coordinate 96,242,382 downwards.
GAGTCGGGCTCCATCCACGACGCCAAGGAAGACTCCACCCGGACTCCTACGGGAGTCGGGCTCCATCCACGACGCTAAAGAAGACTCCATCCAGACTCCTACGGGAGCCAGGCTCCGTCTACGACGCCAAAAAAGACTCCACCCAGACTCCTACTGGAGCCGGGCTCCGTACACGACGCCAAGGAAGATCCCACCCGAACTCCTACGGGAGCCGGGCTCCACCCGCGACTTCTGCAGCAAGGGCTGCTGGTGGCGAAATCTGGCCGCCCAACAAGATCGGATGAAAAGAAAAAGCCCCTCAGCGGCACCTCCTCGCTTCTATGCAACCCCGCGAAATGCGGGGGGAGGGCCCTCACTCTGAGAAGAGGAGGAAAATTAAAAAGGAAGGATGACGAACTACGACGGGAACAGATGAAGGATGAACCACACCAAAAGACCTAAAGGACTTCGTCCCAACTGAAACGGGGAGTTCCTACCGAACACCCCCGGCCTCTAAAAAGACTTTCGACACCGGTTAGGAAGACAACGACATCCCCGAAGTAATGCGAAGCCCGGACGGCCAAGCTCGGGCTTGCGGCCATGTATGACGAGAAAGATGAGCTAACGCATCGACGACCGGGCGCCCCCCCAATGACGTCTACATCAGACAGGTCAAACGACAAGAAAAGTTCGGCGAACGGCAATTTAGTGCAACGCGCGGACGAGGTAACACAAAACACCATTTTCATTCCATTTTCGATATACACGCTACAAAGCCCGGAAGGCCAAGGAAAGAAAGGCAAAACGACAAAAAGAGAAGTAAATACATCAAAAGACAGAAAGACGAAAAGAGCTCTAAGGAGGCCCTGCTCCCTCCGACCTAGAATTATCTACTCCATCCCTTAACCAGGACTGCCTTAGATTCTCAATTTCTTCTTCTAGCTCTTCCCTTTTCTGCAGCGCATCCTGGAGCGCCCGACGAAGTCGCTGGCTCTCGGCCTCCGCCTCTCGACGCCTCTTCCTCAAGACCTCGGATTCCGCCTCCGCATCCGCGACGGCCCGCTGCTCGTATGCCAGTTGGATCTTCAGTTGTTGCAGCTCAGCTGTCTTTTCCCCGAGGGAGACAGAAATCCTCTCAACGGTGCCTCTTAGGGCTTGGAGCTCATCAGAATCTCGGGCGGAAGTAAGCTGTGCCCTGCTAGCCAGCTGCCTCTGGAGACGGACGACTTCGTCGGCCGCCGCCCTGAATCTCCCTTTATATTCTTCCACCTGCCTGCGCCAGCTAGCCCGATGCACGTCGTGGCTCACCTCGGCGTCCTGAAGCTGCTGCTGAAGGTCGGAGACCTTCTTCGACCACTCCTGGTCACCGTCGACCCGGGCCAAGAGCCGGGATGAATTTCCTTCCAGCTGGCCGATTTTCCCTTCGCAGCTGACAGTTCCACCTTGAGGGCGCTGATCCTGGCGGCCTGGGCCCAAATTCGATCGCTGGCGCTCTTCTTGCATTCCTCGAGTTCCTTCGCGAAGTCCGCCTTCCTCCGACTATACTCCATGATCCCCTTCACGTGGAGATTCCGAAAGTGGGTGGCCTCAGCGGTGGCTTCAGAATGACCTTCTCTCAATCTGCGGAGCTCGCCTTCCATCTTCTTTAACTTCTTTGTCAGGTGAAGGACTTCCTTCTTCAGCCGCTGGATCGTCGATTTCAGCGGGACCCCCAGGGGCAGGGGGAGTGCTTCTGCAAGACACTGCCATCGGAAGGCAAAAGCGTCAAAGCATGACTCATTGCAGGAAGAAGAACAGAGAGAAGGAGGGGGGGAGGAGAAGCCGTCCGCAACAAGAAATTCAACTTTATTGATTGGATGATTTTTGAAGACAAACAGAAAAGAAAAATTACGACGAAATAAAGGTACAAGATCGGAGGTCTCAGACCTCGGGGGCGGGGGCTGGAGAACTCGGCGTCCCCGGCAAGGGGGCTGCGACAGCAGTGGCGGCTGGCGAGGGACCGGTCTCGTCTTCAGACTCCTCGCCTAGGAAGCTGAGGTCGAGCTCTGAAAATTTTCTGGCCACCTTCTCTTGGCAGAGCTCGAACCCCCTTATGAACGCTTCCTGGCCAAATTGGACCTTCAGGTCCCTCATCTCCGCGGAGGCCTTGAATTCCTCTACCACAAGGACTCTGGCCTCCGAGACCAGGACCGAAATTTGCTCGGCCAAGTTGGCGACCTCGGCCTCCGCCTTTCTCGTCGATTCCTCCAAGGTCTGCCTCTCCTCCTCCCGGGCTCGTTTCTCTCTTTCCAGGGCCTCCTGGAGGGCGACTACTTCGGCCGTCTTTGCTTGGAGGCGAGCAACCTCGGCCTGACAACGTTCCTCCACCTAGAGGATGTCCCTCCTCGCACGGTTCACCGCCTCGATATAGGCGAGGAGCTGGTGCCCAATCTGCAAGGGCGGCTAGGGAATTAGAACAAAGGCCGAATAGCCATGTAAATGAAGATTCGCTTACCTCAAGGAAGGACCCCAAAGAGTCCCAGGCCCGCTGCTCAGGATCGGTGCGGTCGATCCTCTCAACGACGTCAGGCAGAATGCAACCGTCGATCAACTGCTTGATCAAGTCCCTATCATTGAAGGGATTCTCCGACCTCTCTTCGGAGCAGAGGGACTCGTCCGCAGCAGTTCGGCGGCTACTCGTCCTGCGGGCCATCGATTTCCTTCTTTTCCTCTCGGCTATGGGCGCCTCCGTGGAGCGGACCCCCGAAATGGGGGCCCCAGTCGGCGGACTCCTCGAGGAGGCCCGGAGAGCCGTTGGCTCGGCATCCGAGGGAATGTCGATGGTCGGGGCCACCTGGACGGGTGCAGCTAAGCTCGACTCCTCCGCCCTGGCCCTCTTCGCCGATCCGGAGGTCGCAGCACCCTTTCTCTTGTGGGCCCTAAGGCCCTTGGCAAGCATCCGTGCTGCTTCGGCGTCCATTCCTAAAAAAAAAAAAGAAAAGAGAAAAAGAGAGAGAGAAAGGAAAGAAGAAAAAGAAGCAAACCAATCAATCAAGAGTCAAAAAAAAAAAAGAGAAGAAAGGGGAAGAAAGAAAGAAAGAAACAGAGGGGAAAAAGAGAGAGAAGGAAGAAGAGGTAAAAAGAGAAAGGAAAAGGAGAAAGGCATGAAAAGAGAAGATAAGGTAAAAGATGAATACTCACTGGATTCTGGGGACTCAGGCCGATGTTGAAAAGAAATTGCTCCCTCAGAAGATTGGGAAGGGAAGGAGCGGAGTAAGCTAGAAGCTTCCGGGCAGCCTGGAGGTCATCCTCCCCCAGGCTGGGGGCCCGACGGACAGAATCCCTCAGAGAGCCCCAAGGGGCAGGCCCAGTCTCAAGGTTGGGCAGTGGACGAAGAGATATTTCCTCTTCCAATTGTGGATTGAAGAAGGGGCGCTTTCAGCAATCCCTTCTTGCCGAACTGGGGGGAGAAGTACCACCAGTCCTTCGCCGAAGGATGACGCTTGAAAGTATAGAAGTGCCTAAACAGGGAGAGGGACGGTTGGACCTCGACTACGTGGCAAAGGGAGAGAAATCCTATCAAAAACCTAAAAGAATTCGGAGCCACGGAAGCCAAGGAGATGTCTAAGAAGCGGAAGAGAGCAACAACAAAGGAAGGAAGCGGAAGCCGGAGTCCGGCACGGAACGCTTCCTGGTACAGACAAAAACGACCAGATGGGGGAGTGCTGGCCCGGTCGAAAGGCCAGGCAGCTCCAGGTCGTACTCCGGAGGAACTCCATACTGAACCCTTATCAGAAGGAGTTCCTCCGAGGTCAGGGAACATGGAATGGCGCCCGGTACAAAAATCGGACGGAGCCCAACCCCAGACGCAGGTTCGTCTACAGAGCAGGGGACCTGGGGGTTTGAGGTGGAAGAGCTCCTGGAACTGCAGGGAGCGGAAGAGCTGGACGATATTTCGGGTAGTTTCGAAGGAGGGCTCTAAAGGTCCCTAAGAAGACGGACAGGATGGGGGATGAGAGGCCACAGGAAACTAACTCGGAGGGATGCAAAAAATAATGACAGAAAGAAGTCCCTAGGCGGTGGGAAGAAGGTTGAAGGTGCTGGAACTAACCTATATCACTTTGAGGGACCAGAGGGAGGAAGACAGGGACGATTTGGAAGACATCTACGGCTCGAGAAGATGCCCACTGAAACAGGGCTCTCGAAGAGAAGACAGACACTGATAGAAACTCTGGAACGGAATAGGGCACCTAAAGGTGGGAGGACGGGTTTAAATAGACTCTGGGATCCGGCGCCATAATGATCATGAATCTCTCCAAGCCAGTCCACACCCGGCACGTGTCCCACTCCCCCCGGCGGGCGGCTAAAAACGGCTGATGGATCAGCAGGGCCATTATGGCGCCGTACCTGGGCCAGTGTACCGGCGAGAATTTCGAAGGGTCCCTTCGTATCGCCCCGATCCGAAAAGACTCCAGCGCGCGCACATTTAATGCCAAAGTATCTGGGGGCGGCAAAGCGCAGGATTCGAGGGGACGATTTCGGCTGTGCCCATCTCTCTGTACTTCCTTCGTTCGAAATTCAAACTCGGAAGTAGGGGGACTGGTGTTGGGTATAAAATACCCACAGCCGAAGTCCTCAGCAGAATCAGCTCCAGGAGGACTCCGACCGGACTCCTACGGGAGTCGGGCTCCGCCCACGACTCCAACCCCAAGGGGGACCCCGCTCGGACTCCTACGGGAGCCGGGCTTCGTCGCCAACGTCAACCGCCGGTAAGATCCGTCCGGGCTCCTACGGGAGCCGGACTCCACACTTGACTTTAATTGCAGGAGGACTCCGCCCGGACTCCTACGGGAACCGGGCTCCGATCGCAACATCAACTCCAGGAGGACTCCGACCGGACTCCTACGGGAGCCGGGCTCCGCCCACGACTCCAACCCCAAGGGGGACCCCGCCCGGACTCCTACGGGAGCCGGGCTTCGTCGCCAACGTCAACCGCCGGTAAGATCCGTCCGGGCTCCTACGGGAGCCGGACTCCGCACTTGACTTTAATTGCAGGAGGACTCCGCCCGGACTCCTACGGGAATCGGACTCCGATCGCAACATCAACTCCAGGAGGACTTCGACCGGACTCCTACGGGAACCGGGCTCCGCCCACGACTCCAACCCCAAGGGGGACCCCACCCGGACTCCTACGGGAGCCGGGCTTCGTCGCCAACGTCAACCGCCGGTAAGATCCGTCCGGGCTCCTACGGGAGCCGGACTCCGCACTTGACTTTAATTGCAGGAGGACTCCGCCCGGACTCCTATGGGAACCGGGCTTCGATCGCAACATCAACTCCAGGAGGACTCCGACCGGACTCCTACGGGAGTCGGGCTCCGCCCACGACTCCAACCCCAAGGGGGACCCCGCCCGGACTCCTACGGGAGCCGGGCTTCGTCGCCAACATCAACCGCCGGTAAGATCCGTCCGGGCTCCTACGGGAGCCGGACTCCGCACCTGACTTTAATTGCAGGAGGACTCCGCCCGGACTCCTACGGGAACCGGGCTCCGATCGCAACATCAACTCCAGGAGGACTCCGACTGGACTCCTACGGAAGCCGGGCTCCGCCCACGACTCCAACCTCAAGGGGGACTCTGCCCGGACTCCTACGGGAGCCGGGCTTCGTCGCCAACGTCAACCGCCGGTAAGTTCCGTCCGGGCTCCTACGGGAGCCGGACTCCGCACCTGACTTTAATTGCAGGAGGACTCCGCCCGGACTCCTACGGGAACCGGGCTCCGACTGCAACATCAACCCTAGGAGGGCTCCGTCCGGACTTCTACGGGAGTCGGACTCCGTCGTCAGCTCCGACCGGTGCCGAACTTCGACCGACGGATCCGCATTCACAAGCGCGACGCCGCAACCACCACGATCACAGCACTGCTCCACTTTTTGCGGCAGATTCTGCGCAGCTCCATCACTTCCTGACAAGCCGCAGTAACGATCACAGCACTGCTCCACTTCCTGCGGCAGATTTCGCGCAGCTCCATCACTCCCTGGCAAGCCACGATAACGGCCACAACCCCGCTCCACTTCCTGAGACGGTTACCGCGCGATTCTTCCATCCACTAGCGAGTCGCGACAACGGACGCCGCTCCACTTCCCGCGGCAGGCCCCACGTGGCACACCCCGATGATAGCCACGGGTCCACCCCACTACTCTCTGCAACAAACTCCGCCTGACCCTGGGCAGCCCGCTGCCAGACGGTTACAGATGTCGCTATCAGGCTACCGCCCTCTCCGCCTATAAAGGAGAAACCCCAGATACGTTATTCCATAAGCTCTTATCTTTCATCTAAAAACTCTGCTAAATTCTCCGTTCGAGCACTCCATTCTTGTTGAGGCAGAGAACTGACTTTAGCGTCGGAGGGTCTTGCCGGAGTAACCCCACCTCCGATTTAGACTTCCTTTGCAGGTCCCGGCGGTGACCGCGACTTCCTCGACTCCAGCTTCTCCGACGCAAGCGGATTTTTGTACCAACACCATGCATCCTTGATTTTTATTTTGATGATTATAAGGGTGGTTGGTTGCCATGAAAAACGCCAGTGCAATCCCGATTGCACTTTCTAGGTGCCTGTTTAGTTACCATCTGGGTACGTCACTAAAATTATAAAAAACATTACAACATTATAATGTTGCGGATACCATTTCAGTAATGTTAACTTCTGAGAATCCAGCAGACATCACTAAATCACCTCAACCATTTTTAGATATTCCAGAAGAGCTTTCGAGAAGGAAATATGCAAAGAATAGCATGTGCATCTGGGTATTAAAGCATCAATGAGCCTGGAGAATGCTTATTTATGTCAAAATTGCGGCTCAACAACCATGTGGTTTTTCTACCAAAACATACCAGATTCCCAAGATGATGCTGATCCAGCTACGAAAGGCATGATCCTGGGTGTCCTCACCAGCCATCCAGAGACCACAAGCATACAATATTTCATTTTAACTTTCAGAAGGAAATTATTGGTTTCAACCTGTCTCAGTGGCATGTGCTTCAGCTTGTAGAGGCCATGCCAAGGTTTCGAAATAGATATGCGCCTTCAGCCATCAAAACTTTAAAAGGAACTTGCGCAGCAAGTGATCAAACAACCTTGCATATACAATGCAGCATATTTTCCTCCAGGAGACCTCTGGAGGATGGGAGGCTTGATGTGCCCATGTTGTTCTTCTGGATTAATGGCTTTGTGGCTTTGATCAGACAATAACAGCATGGGCCACCGAGCAGATGGTTTATCCTAAGAGCCGCAAGTGAGTATTGATTGGCTCCAGCTTTATGTTTGATATATGTTCTGTAAAAAGAGAAGTCTGACATTAATTGTAATTGTCTCTCGCAGTTGTTTAAATGGTATATCAAATTATAACAAAATTCAGCATGGTGAGAACCAATAAATCAGCTCAGGAAAAAGAAGAATGAGTAGATATACATAAGCCAAGTACAAGAAAAGAATCATCTTTTTTATTTGCGATGATATGTTGTGATCTTAAATAGTAAATATGCTCACAGTCACGTTATTCAATATCAGTTGTGATTGTTGTGGTAACTCTCTGTCAATTGATGGTTCTTGTAGTAGATTTTACTGCAGACACACACACACACACACACACACACACATATATATTTGCTTGAGAAAATTCTACTAGACACTGCACTGGACTTCTATAACAAAATATGAGTAGGAACTCATACTAGTTTAAGAACTCTTACCTTTCTTTGTAGGTTTGCACTAGTTTATATTGAATATGATTTCATAAAAAACAAACTTGTATAATAATGCATCCACCCTAAATAAGAAGGTTTACAATACCCTTGGGATTACGTGGATCTGGGATCAACTTCAGGATTCAGTATACCAGGCACCATTAGAGTCAGACTTGAGAAAAATATCAGAAAGAGATACAGTCACAACATCACCAATAGCTCTGATTGATAGCAGGTCAGGAAACTCATACATAGTACTGAAATAATTTGAAGCATGACATGCACATAAATGGATGGTTTTCTGAGGGTATGAATTTATACCCTTGGAAGATTTCATCCCCTAATAGAACCTGTCCTAACAACAATAGCAAGTGTCAACAAGCTTTTTGGTTCTATCTCCAACTTATGATGATCTAGTTGTCAAAGTGGCCCCAACAGAGAAAAAATATGCTCACTGAATTTTGTTTATGTCAAAATAGCATGTCATTATTCAGCAAAAAGCATTTAATTTTGGCACCACTTGAGCAACATGACAAAAACATTCAAACAACTTTGATTTAATAAATCTTGAACAAACAGTGCATCGAAATCTAATAGTTAAATCATGATCAAACCAAATGGCATCTCAAATAGATTTTAGTTCACCTGCTTTTTCATGTCTGCACCAAATAGCTCAAGCCTATATAGGACAAGCAACGTATGGAAGATTTATGGCATCAACTAGTTTCTAACTGCATGAGGCCACAGACAGAATATATCAAATAGTTCTATGCAAATAACAAGTAAGCTTAAATAAATCCAAGTTTATGCTTGAGTAGCCTTCATTCAAGTTGTATCATCCATGGAGTAGCTACACTATCAGATTAAGAAAAAATCCAGCATTATGGAGGCAGAAAATGCGTCAAATTGGAAAATATCAAACAGAAATACAAAACAGTATCAGCAATCAGATATATGGAAACAGTAGACTATTTTGATTTGGCACTCAACAGGAGTAAAACAACAAGCTTCATTGATTTATTAAATATATGAGATCATTGATATAGACTTCTGTGGCTAAATTAATCATGCAAATTTGACACATTCTCCAACCATTTAGTTAAGAATGCTATGAACCAAAATAACAATCATTTTCAATTGCCCTTATACAATACCATGGTGTTATCGAAACTGCTCATACAAGTTAAAAGAACTGGTCATGTAATTGTCAAGAGATTGACAGGGAATACATGAACTGAGATCATAAATGCCATGGGAAGATCAAGAACTTGAATCAGTAGGAACCACCAGTATCACAGAAAGTGATATATATCTTTCATGGTCCTGGGAATTTCTCCAGGTGCTGGAGAATATACTCCTCTGAGCAATCCTGGACAAGCAACATTTTGGATTGCAGCATCTGCATGATCTGCTGCTGAGCAATCAACGACTTCTCCAAGCTATACATCAGAAACTTCACTTCAGAGGCGATGTCTGATTGCTTGCCCTCGACTTCTTTCACCACAAATTCAATCTTGGAAGAAAATGCCTCAGAAACTGTCAAGAAACCAGGCTCTTGCAGAACTGGGACAAAACCTCAGCCTCCAAACACCCAAAGCTCCTCAAAAACTCCAGCAAAATGATCATCTGGTTCAGCTCTTTCCAGTCCAGCTATTATTGGTTCACTATCCCGGGATTGGGATGCTTCATTTTCAACGTGTTTGATGCTTCCATTGTGAACCCAAACCCTTCCAAAAAGGCATTGCTTTGAGGTTCCAGTAAGTCCACACTAAAAGTTAGCCTGATGCCAGTTATTCCACCTTTAACCAGCAAAGATTGGATTTCCTTTATTTTCCTTTTAAGACGCCTGGGGAAGGAGGAGCTTACCATCTCAAAAATTTGAAAAAAAGGAAATCCAATCTCTTTTGTATATAGTAGCAATAAAATTTTGGCCACACAACTAATGAGATGTAAAGCATCAGCCTTTAATAGGTTTCAACTAGTTTAGAAAAGGAATATATGGGAAACATTTAGTATGAAATTAATTTATTTTGAAGATATATATTTGCCTTATATATCCTTTTATGAAGAAAGATCACCTTCTAGTCGCAAAGTCTGTTTAACCTGGAATTGGCCATAACAACTAAACAAGATCTGAATTTCAAATTTAACCAAGAACAAAGGCTTGAGAATATATAAACTAGTTCCAACTGAAACCTTGAGATTTAGGGCAGTGGACGGTAACTTTTCACAACTATAACAAGAACTAACTTGCCCTACAACAAATTGGTCAACAGTATATACAGACTTCATTTCACATGAAACTGGCTCTAGCAGTATAACCACATATACACACTTCTCAACTATAAGGTTTCCGTTGTTTCCTTGCTAATGTGTACCAATAAAGTCAAAAAATACAGCGAGTAGATATACATCAGAAACTAAAAACCGGTTATATTATATATTTAGACTTGATTAGTCCAACTAGGACCAGCATCACTTTTATTTGCCCTCACAATTTCACTAATTTACCTCAATAAAGCAGAACACAACTCCACCAACCTTCAATAAGTGGATTATTTAATCCACCAAACATGATCTCACAATAAGAAAACGAGGAAAAAACAGCCAACACGACATACAGAAGAGGTTCCATGATGCATAAAATGCTATAACCAAAGAACAACATTAAGCAAAAGAAACGGCAACATATAACATTTTTTTTTCTTTTTTAGGAAGCATAATCCATGTTTCATGGAACAATTGGAATCAAACATAAGTTTGCAGTTATTTGGTGTTCCACGAAAACTAATGCTGAAACAAGCCTCTTTTTAAACATGTTATGGATTCTGAACAGAGAGTTGCGCCCACTCCTGTGCAAGGGCACTCATGGATAGCTTAAATTGTAAATTTGGAACTTCCATAAGGCACGAATCTCAAATAACAATGACACAGGATAACTTTCATGATTCTTAATGCTGCATCCCCAAAAACATATATAAATACTTGGTATGTGATTCATCCAAAGTAGCTTTCTCTTGATTTTTTTCCCCTTTTTTGGGATAACGTACAGTTACAGACCTTTGACATTGCATTGCAAAATTCGATATCGAAAATCCTAAAATTTTCAAAAGAATGAGAATTTGTGGTTACAGGTGCCAACATTAGTATATTCAATCATTTGTTGAACTACAATCTTTTTATGTTCTCCTTTATACAATTGTCTAATGCAAAGCTAGACACATAAATCATTGGAATGGCATACATTATGAAGTCCACACATGTTCAGATGACACCATTGCTAGGGTAATCACACCAAATGTAATACCTTAACGCAATCATGGAAGGATACAAAGAAGTCATTGCACATTAGAAGAACACCCAAAGTTACATGGCGCCTTTCTTGCCGCATGCAGCAGTATACATCTCTAACAGTCCTGGAACCTTTTCCTTGTGTGGTATAACAAACTTGTCCATGAACCCTTCATCTGAACGATTCATAAGAGTGCTGAACTTACATTTACCACTAGGAAACCCACTCGCCTCCAACATCTGCATGACTCGATGCCGAGGCTTCAACCTCCTCTCCAAGCTATACATCAGGAGCTTCGGGCAGAAAGCAACATCCGACGGGCCATAACCGACTTCCTTCACCAAGAAAGCCATCTTGGTCGACAACATCTTCTCAGAATTTGTCATAAAAAGTGGGACCTTGCAGAAGGCAGCAGAGAATTCGACCTCTGACCACCCGAGACTCATCAAGAGGCGTCGTTTAGCATTGAATTTGGCCTCACTGAGTAGGCTGATAGCCCAGAGAGCCCACAAGAACATCCCCGAGCTGCGGGGTACTCCCATCCCATCGACCCGCTCCATCAAAGCTCTGAGCTTTTGGGGACTTCGGAGGATTAAGAAAGGTGACTTGCGCAAAACCAAAGCCGTCCTTTGATCCGAGATGCCGCACTCCCGCAGCAGTGAGAGGTTGGGCATGATGATCTTCTCAATGCTGGTACTGAGAAACCATGCGCTGATCTTGAGGACCTTCAAGAGGTGCTCCTTGGAGCCGAGGAGGGCCGTCCAGAACTCCAACCGGGGCTGGATCGAGCGGTGGAGGTTGATTCTAAGAATGTCGGGGTTGGAGAGGAATAAACGGGTGAGGTCGGTGCCAGAGAAGCCCAACTCCTGGAAAAATCGGAATCTGGGGGCTAGGAGCTTATCGGCATCGTCGCAGCAGAGAAATTTAGGGTCGAAAGACACGATCTTTCTGAGACCGGCGTCGTCGAATCCGCGGTTTCTCATGAATCCGAGGAACGCATCTGGCCTCTCGGTGGATTTAAGGTGGGCGAGGAATTTGGTGGCTTTGGACGCCCCGGCTGAGGAGAAGCCACAGGAGTTGATGAGATATGCAACCATAAAATGGGGTCTGAGGAATGAGTAATCCCCTCGGAGGCGGCGCCGGTGGTAGCGGAGGAGAAGAAGAGGAGGCCATCGAGGCGTTGGCGGTGGAAGAGAGGGAGGAGGCTGCTGGCGCCGCCACGGCGGAGGAAGGCGGAGGAGAGCTTGGCCAGCGACATCGCGTCCTCTGCTCCCCAAACCCTACGCTTTTCTTGCGGATCGGTTAAATGAACCGGACAGTCCGGTTCAAGTGGAATTGCTATTGAGGGTGGAAATACCCCGGCGGCCTGCGGCCCTGCTGTTTGGGTTGAGCTATTTATTTAAATAAATTAAATATAAATTTTTAAAAAAAATTATTTAAATAAATAGATCAGATCTAAAATTTCAAAATTTAATTTAAATATATATATATATATATAATATTTAAAAAATTATAATTTTATTAATATGTATAATTAATTAATTATTGATCTTATCCATCAAAATCTAATTATCCTGGTCCTTCGAGGATTAAGAAGGCAGAAGAGTCTTTTAGGCTTTTACCCTTCTTTGACTCCTTGAGTTTTTTAACCTCCCTTGAGTCTTTTACTTTATCATTAGGTTTTTACTAGGGGTGGCAAACGAGTCGAATCGATCATAAATGGATCGGATCATAAATGGATCGGATCAGAAAATGGTCAATTCAAATCCGACCTGTTTATTAAACGAATCATAAATTCAAACCTGAACCCGACGTATTTATTAAATAGGTAATCCGATCCGACTCATTTAACCCGTTTATTAAATAGGTCAAATTAGGTTAAACGGGTTAAACAGGTTAAACGGATCAAGTTAAATGGGTTAGAAACAGATTTAACAGGTTTTAAATAAGTTAAACGGGTCTTAAATGGATTAAACAGGTTAAATGGATTATCTGACTCAACCCAATCTAAATATTAAATGTGTTAAACGGATCAGATATTTAAAAACTCATATCCGACCCACTTATTAAACAGGTTAAACGGGTTGATCTGTTTATGATCCAAATCCGTTTAGCCTAAACCCAAATCTGTTTATGATGGATCGAATACGGATAGGATTTGCGGATCGGATCATATTTTGCCAGCCCTATCTTTTACCCTATCATGAGTCTTTCTGGTTTTTAATTTGAAATCGAGACTTGTGATGGTTTGACGGAACCTGCCATTATTTTTTTTTTAATTTGCAGACCTCTATTTTTTTAATTTATAGTTGTGACTTGTTATGGAATATATTGCATTTGTCAATTGTCATGTGTGTTTTTCATTGTGTGCTGGAACAAATTATTATTTAGTCTATTCTCTAGCGTATATGAGTCTTTGGTGGGCTAAGCACGGATCAGATTGAGAGAAAAATTTGATCTGATCGAATTCAATTGGGTTGAAAAAAATCTAATCCGCTGCGATCATTTATCATATATAAACTATTTGAAATCAAAATTAATGGTTTGTAGTGGGTTCCAATGGATTGTGTCAGTTTGGACTTCAATGTTGATCTAATATTAATTTTAAACATCACAAATCAATACACTATTCAATTCATATAGAAACTAGGATATAATAATTTCATAATATCCATAAGTTTAGTATATAACATATCATAATTGCTAATTTTCAATTCTCCAAATAACTTAAATATTGAAAATACTATATCGGTTGGTCGGGTTCGGTTTCATACGGGTTTAAAATATAGAAACCGAACCGATCGTAATTAATTGAATTTTTTACAAATTACAATCCGATTCAAGTCTTTTAACTAATCAAATTGATATTTATTGGGTCAGATTGGGTGGGTTTCTTCAGATTTTGGTTTATTTGCTCAGCCCTAGCCTTTGGTTATTTATTCAATATTCAGGTATAGCTATGCAGGTGCTTTAGCTTTTCACTGAAAAAATAATTCTTTGGTTAGTTATGTATATTTAGCTATTGGTAATGGTTATGACAGTATGAGTCTTTGCTTTGGTTATTTAGTTATGTATAAGAGTAGCATAACGAAGAAAAAAGAAAATCTTTAGCTTTTTATTGTGAAAATGGTTCTTGAGATACTACTTTTACTTTCCATTTGGTTCAAGTTATATTTCCTGTAATTTGAGATCTGTTAGAGGGCAAAAAAAATTATTATATTTGATAGACCTTTAAGCCTGTGTTGAGGCCTTAAAGGCCTGGCTTGTTGGCCTATTTAAAGGTCTTAATGTTTATAGGCCTTTAAATAGACTTTCAAGCTAGGTCAGGCTTTTTTATTTTGCAAAACAGGCCAGACCAAGTCTCATTTTGAGTCTGAACCAATCCAACAAGGCAGGCTCAGACTAGTATTTTATAATACAGGCCTGGCCTATTTAAGCCAAAGCCTGGCTTATTTCCATCCCTAATTGCTATACCCATCCTCTGGCCCAATCCAATGGAAGGGTTAATGGATGAGAAGAGTTTTTCTTTCTTTTTTAAAAAATAGAAATATTAAAAATATTATTTTTTTTCAATCAATGATATTGATTCAATATAAATTGGTATTTTTATTTATTTTAAAAAAATAAAAATAAAATAAAAAATATCTCTTGAGGATAAAGGCAAAATCATGTACTTAAAAAAATTCTACTCAAGAATATGTTTTCTTTTCATGAATGAATATCTAAAATTTCAAAGCACAACAAACACCCACGGATATAAAATCAGAACTTCCATATTTGTAAGAATAGATGGTGTCACATAACATCACAATCTTGTGATAAATCCAAATAAAGGTTTTAATTATAGGGTACAGTTTCTTTATATTGACAAATACTTCTACAACAATATATTCTTTAAAGTGTTAGATGAAACGAAAATTCAGTGCAGGGACAAAATGATAATTTTAAAACTTTTTAAAAATTACTATTTTACAGTGAAATTATTAATTAATCTCATTAATTAATACTAATTAATCCTACACTAGGATCTAAATATGATACAACAGCATGCATTTAAATTTGAAATTCAAATTTGAAACAGTAAACTTTTTACTGTACTATGTTCAGAACATATCACCTTTTGTGGGTAGTCGATCACCGTAATCTGATCATCATCAGGGGGCTCTGATCGTCACGTCGTAGCCACACTAGTGTCTGGCCTCTGCGGATCGTCCACACGAAGCTCCCGTCTGATCGGCTCCTCACGAATGCTAGTTCGTGATTTCACCCTTTTGATGGCTGATGTTGATCGAACTCCTTCGATCGATATGTGCCAACAACTCCTCGGATGCTCCAGATC